>NC_056730.1:121562951-121617951 GCF_019279795.1 Protopterus annectens | reverse complement strand
TGTCAAATGACTTAATAAAGAAGAAGAAAATAAGCATTTTTAAAAAGGTTAACTTTGTTTAAATTTTTCAGTATGAAACTTGCAAATAATGCATAGTAATGCCTTTCAAAACAAGCACAGTCTTGAACTATGAGGATGTTTATACAGCACTATGAAGAAAACTCAGATTTGGAATTTAACCACAGCCTGAGATTTACGACACTGTAGGCTTAATCTAACAGCTGAAAACTCAGCTTACCCTATGAAAGGGTGTTCACTAAACAAAACGCTTGCAGAAGCTTCATCTAGAATATAAGCTATTAGAACCACATCTAACAAATGGCCTAGAGCACCTAGCATGCCTCTGACATGAGTTATGATCCTTAGAGAAATTATAATCATGCCTCTGCCCGATGACTAATTCCAACTTGTGGATGCCATCCCAATTAAGACCCATTTAAAATGCTTAGTACATGATGCATGCAATTAGAAAATTAAGGACAGCACTGATTAACTGCAGCAATGATATCGTCAAAAGGGAGGTTTCACCAAAAGGTAAAAGGAAGCAGATTTACTACTTTAGAACTTATTAATAACATTTTGCAAGCCAGATGTGCATTCAACAGTAGGAAATAGCAGTCATAGTCTGCTAATTTAACTAATATTCACTGCACTAGGCCTTCACAGATGCAAGAAAGGAAGAAAGCAAACCAACATGATATATACTAAATTTGGCTTCCTTAGACTTCATCAAATACAAATGAGTAGGCTGATGCAGAACTCTCTGAATGTGGTTTTCCTTCATAAATCCCTGATGATGGAATAGCAAATTATCCTATCAATGATTCATTTCTTATCAGATTTTACAATTCTTCATGGTGGTTTAGTCATGGAGTTAGTAAACATAATTTTGGTGGTGTGTGTGGGTGGGTGGGGGGGGGGTTGGGGCAGGGATCCTCTGAATTTTACATGGATGCTGCAATATTTTTTCTTTCCAAAATCCTTATCATCATCCATGATGTGGCTACTGAAAAGTGGTAGCATAGTCATCGGAGCTATCGGATACAATATCAGCTGTGTAGTGCATTTCCTTTTATTATCTACCAAGCAGCTGTCCCATACAGCAATATCTTCATTAGACGATGATCTTTGAATGCAAAGACAAAACATTAGGTGGCATTTAATAAAGAACTAAAATGCTTTTGAGACAGGATGCATTAAATATGTGAAAAAATATCATTCCTTTGCAAACAAATGCAACCATTTAGTACAAAGAAGTGTAAAGCTAATCTTACTTTGACTGCTACTAACTGTTTTTATTTAGTTTGTTAGCTACTAAATATTGATAAAGAACAGGGCCCATATTGCTTGCTTTGCCTTGCAGAAAATGACAATATTAAATCGCTTTTACTTAGTAAAGAAAAAAGTCACATGCAAAGATTATTACAAACATTGAGTTGACTAAAATATATACCTATACAGCAATATAGGTATATAAATATCTATCTATCTCTATATATATATATATATATATATATATGTATATATATATATATATATATATATATATATATATATATATATACACATATATATATATTCACACACATATGGATGTACTTTGAAACATTGTAGTACACAAGTCTCGAATGGCTAAACATTAATCCAGAAAGATCGAAAGCCATAACACTAAAAAAACAAAACACATTCCCCCCACACCCCATGTGGCTGACTGGATGCCCCACACACATCACCTGCTAATTATATATACTAACCCTGAAATTGCTTTACAGTGGGAGAAATGCAAATTCCCTGATTCCCAGTGTTCGCAATCTTGTCCGGACTTAACAACATTCGATTAGATGGAATATTGCCATATATATATATATATATATATATATATATATGTGTGTGTGTGTGTGTGTGTGTGTGTGTGTGTGTGTGTGTGTGTGTGTGTGTGTGTGTGTGTGTGTGTGTGTGTGTGTGTGTGTGTGTGTGTGTGTGTGTGTGTGTGTGTGTGTGTGTGTGTGTGTGTGTGTGTGTGTGTTTCTTCACTTTCCATAGTTCCATAGATGAGTGCAGTACTGCAGATCCCTTTCTTTTGAAATAATCCCATGCAAATGTCCTCACTTCCTAAGTATTATTTCTTCAATAATGCACATAAATGATTCATTCTTGTCCTGTAGATTCTTTATCATGAAAAATGAGAATAGACTTTCCCTGTATGCTCCCTCTTCAAGTAGTAATTTATATAGGTATATACTTGTGTTTTACATATTACTGACAATAGTATTAGATTATCTGGAAGATAATATGGAAATAATTGGTAGAATAACTGTACTACACTGTCAAGAATGGTGCTGAGCACACTGGAGGGATGAGAAATTCTGTTTCTCTGCCAAAAGTATTTACTTGATATAGTTGGCAGAGGCTTTTCCCTCGTAATAAAAGTGAGGTTAGGAACCCTGTTTTCATGCTATCAATTAATAGGTATTTTGGAAGAGTTGTGGCAGGGAATGCCCATTTTCTTGCAGAACATGGATTAAAAATATCATATCCACCCATTGAAAGGATGCGCGATGCAAAATAATAATAAAGTGTGACTTAGCATTGACTTGTTCATACATTATACTGACTCATAATCTCCTTGCAGAATTCTCTCAACTGGACTGGGTAAGTCATTCTTCTAAAAAGCCCATACTGCTAGGACATTTTTTGCTGCATTTTCTGCATGGCTAAGTGTGCTGCAAAACATTTTACCATCAGGCACTCCTTAAATATTTGCAGAAGTGGAAACATCAAAAATGCTATTTGTGTAAATCAGTTGGCTATATGTTTAAAATTCAGCTTCATTTTCTTTTCCAGTGGCATTACTTGACCGTGCATGTAACTCTGAAACGTCATCAGTAGGTCTACATTGTAGGAGGTTTAATGTTATGATATAACACTGCTGCTTGTCTTTTTTTATAGATGTGCACTCTGAGCATGGTACAAATACTCTTTTCTTCTACTATTGTTGTGTCAAAAAAAGGAATTTTCTATTTTGTTTTACTTTTATCTATCATGAATGCTAAGTTACCATCTAACACCTGTTTTGTCTGACAAGTGAACTGTAACTGAAGTTGTAATATTCTGTTTGTTCTTGTTTTTTATGTGGAGCTTTTCTCCCCGAGCATCTACTGAAAATGGGCATATATCCAGTTAGACTAGCCCGGTCAACAAATGTAAATATATATATATATATATATATATATATATATATATATATATATATATACACACACACACACACACACACACACACACACACACACACACACACACACATTTTTTTAACCTTTTGCTGTTAAAAAACAATAAGCTTCTAATATTATTCTCCAGCAAAGCAATTTTCCTTAACTTAAACAATTTTTAAATGTCCTTTGGTAGGTGTCTTGTAAAACATGTAAGGAGAAGAGGATAAAATATTCCTTGACTTTGTCTGGGAATTTTGTTAATATCAAGCCATGGAAAGCATGCATGCTCTTATGCAGTGGAATTACTAATAATAAGTGGAAAGAAAAAAAAAACGTTTTTATAGCTGTTTATAGAGCAGCTTGATTCAGTAGGCATCTCTGAAAGCTGCTGATGAGTTTGGACTTCAGGAGCACCACTACATTGTGGACGAAGTATGTTTTGTTGAAGAGAAATTCAGTGAGTGCGACAGAAATAATTTAATAAAAGCAGTCTATATAACTGAAGACTGTTTCACTTACAACTGGAAAACCATTCTGCTGGAGCCATGAACGCGTTCACTTAGTGCTGCTATCATACGCACATCATTATTTGGTATTCATTAAGCAGTCCTGCACTTCACTCCCATTCTCAAGACAAGTGTAAGCACACAATATGCTAATGAATGCATACATGGCTGAATTACATAAAAATTAAGCACACAATATGCTAATGAAGGCATACATAGCTGAATTACATGCAAATTTAGCTATCCAACATGGCAGAGCTATTCAGGAGAAGTGAGTGTGTACACTCAGTGCTGCCTTTTGCCTTGAATTCTAATACTTTTTTCAGACACAACCACAAAGACACCTAACAAAGAAATGTTAGGGGGTGCTGCCACCATCACTAACCTGTATGTGTGTAGACTTTAATACCACGTGCTGCTGCTCCCAGACTTTGGCCTAGAAGGAGAAGAATGTTCAGACCACATTTGTGAACTGCATAATATAGCAATTGTACTGTGACAGCATGGGATGTTGTATCTGATTGTATTCCCTAAAGGGAGGGTGAGGGTAAAGGTAGATCTGCATTTCTCTGCCACTAGGTTTGCTATATATTCTGGCTTAGTGTAGGTGGCTTCATTAACTATGAGCTCTGCGCACAATTGTGCATTCCTTTCCGATTGTGGACATAGCTAAAGAATGCCTCCTGGTTGTCCTTGGCGTGGGAGGCCAAACTTACCCCAAGTTTTGCTTTGGAGGACTTTATTTGCCCTCTGATTTATTTGTTTATCCTGCTGGGTGCTACATCTCCTAATTTCTGCCATGATTTTCTTCCTTCTCTTTTACAGCCTATTGATCTTATGACTCCTCCAGAGTGGCTTGTTTTTTGAGTTAGTTCTGTGCTTATTCCTGGTGGCTTCAGCTGCTTCTGTGTAGCTATTAATGTACTTGTACAGGGATTATGTTAACAGGTCCTCCTAGAAAGCAATGTTCTTGAGGTTTACAGGGCTTGAGATTTTGCCAGGTTATCACTTAATAGTAGGACATTAGCCACATAATAATTTCTGAATATTCTAAGGTTAGCTGGGATTCTGGGTTTTATTTTTACTTCAAAGGAGACTGATTTGTAGTCTGCCCTTACAGGAGAGAACATTACATATAGGGGTGTGCACCACTCTCACATATTAGTAAGGACCAGATCTAGTATGTTTGCACCCCTGGTCAGAATACTGACACTCTGGTCCAGGGAGTTTGTATTTACAGAATCCAGGAATATCTGTGCTTGCATGTTTTCTATCATATATGATTCCCAGTTAATAGTGGTGTAATTAAAGTCACCCATGTATATGTTATTGGGTTGGATGGTGAGTGTTTCCAGTAAGCTTAAATATGTGTTATGGGTTTCCTTGGCCATACAGGAGGGCCTATAGCTTGCAAGGAAGTTTTAAGGGATTTTGCCAATGATGGCTTGAGCATAGAGAGGCTCAAGTGCATGATACTGTTTAACCTCCCTGAGGTACATTTACTTTTGTAGGTAAATAGAGACATGTCTTCCTTTAGTTGCTGCCTATATAGTAGCTGCTCAAAATGTGTATAAGGCATTATAGTTGCCATGCCTAGGTGTTCTCTGCAGCTGTAACTATGTCTTAGTGACTGCACAGACTTCAGCATTCTCTTGGGTGAGGAGAGCTTGTAGGGAGTGAAGTTTCCTGCTTAGACTCCTAACACAGAACAGTAACACCTTTAGATTTTTTTTTTGTTTTGATTTGCTAAATTAGAAGTACTTTCAGTTGGCATTGCCTTAGAAAGGCACTATAGGAGACAGCAATGCTTTAGCTAATATTCAAAAGCCTAGAAGCAGAGATGCAGACCATCTCTTGGCAAAGCAGCGTGGTCTGTTGATCATCACCTTCCATGCTGACAAATATTGCACCTCCTTTGAATGACACCGAAACTAAGCCAACTATTAAAGTCAACCAGCTTCTATTCATATTGAGGCATAATCCATGGAGAAGGTAAAATGCTGCTCAATGCTAAGTTTATACCAACCTGGGACACATATTCACAGAGCTCTATGATGTCTGTCTCTTCCTGTAGTCTAAGTATGTACACCACAGGTCATTTACACCCACATGGACTATGACATGAAAACATGTGCTTAATTGTATAATTAGCAATGTAAATAACACTGAATGTATCCAAATATGTGAAACATACAGTGCAAATATCAAATACAGTTTTCTTCAAGTATATCTAAGGTTTCACCTGATGTCATGCAACAGTTTGTAAGTCACTCGTTTCTTGAAGTATTAAGTACATATGAAATACTGTCTATTTTCATAATTGTTAAGAAATGGCTAGCAAAATCTCAGGTTTAGTGTGTGATCAGGAGCGGCCTTGGGTTAACTCGTGTCCTAGGCAAAAGGGCAACATGGCACCCCCCACCACACCACCCAGTGCCCCCTCCTGGTCTACCTACACCAAATAAATACTGGAAAAGTGCCCCTACTAAAGCGGTGCCCCTGCCGGCTGCCTAGTTGGCCTATGCCTAAGGCTGGCTATGTGTGTGATATAAGTGGACATTGACAGTTAATTTTCCTGTCTCCCACCATGGCATTTCACATCATGCCCCTCAATAATAGATAGGACTTTCTGTTCTCAAAATATGAACATAAATATAAAGATATGAGTAATAGGTGGCAAATTAATTGATTCATTTCTCTACTGTAGGACATCCAAGATTAACAGCCTTAGTGTCATTGTGCTAATAACTCTTTCCACTTTCTAATGCTGCCAATTAAGTCTCTTGGTTAATGAAGCCAGTACCAAAAAATATTTGAATGCCATAAGGAGGTATGTTCAAATCTACTGAGAGGGTGCTAATTAAGAAGTATATGTTTACGTTATAACATAAAGTGGAGAAACCATCAGAAATGTGCATTTGTTTTCATCGCTCAAATGTGCTGAAATCCGCTGCACTATAGCAATACACAGTAAAGGCAGGATTTTCAGCCAGTTACAGTAACACTTATTAGGCCACTGTATATGATGAAGTAAGACTTCATATAGCTGTTTTGTGATAATTCACATCTTTAGATATGTATGCATACTGTCAAGGGTTCAATCCAGACATAAGTCAAGATATTTTTAATCCTATTTTATATTACTAATATTTGCTGAAGTGCATATATCTTTATCTGAAATTACAAAATTTCATGTACCAAGTGAGAAAAGAAAAACAAAGGATAACAGCATTTTGCAGTGTAGCATTAAAGCATTTGCAAACATGTTAAAGGCCCATAAGGCAACTTATTAAACATACATTATCCTGTTTATGTGCTTGTTATGCTTCTACCCTCCTACCCCTGCTCACTCTGTTTTGCAAACACTTCATCAGACATCAAATTACTGAATATTTATGAGGTGAAACCTAAGAGTAACACACCATAAATATGGTTAGATTTGTCCCATAGACAAAACTCCATGTGCATCTTTCTCCGTGTATGCATCTCTCTCTCTCTGTTCCCCTTCTTTCCCAGCAATTTTTTACTCTTACATATTTACAAGGCTGCTGCATGCAATGTTTACCTTAGTTGATTTTACAATTTGTCCCCTGCATCGATATTTTGTCCCTGTTCCTTCAATTATGATGCTTAAACTATGTGAGCTATGAGTTCCTATGTGGTGGGTTAAAATAATGCTCAGGTCTACAGACTAAACTGAACGTATAGTCAAGGGTTCTAATCCAGAATTAAGTCAAAGTCTCATCAACCTATTTTTGTATGATGATTTTGTACCTTACAGTTGACTACATACTTCATTAACGCAACATTAACCACTTTCTGTGTTAATCTGCTTGCTCCATATTGGGAATACTTTACTGTAGAGAGCCTTAGACAATAATGATGATGACAAACCTTAGAGTAACACACAACAAAGATGACCAGAAATGGTCCACAAGTAGAATGTTTCCTGCCTGTCTCCCTCTGCCCCTTTCTTTTTCTCTACCGCCTTCTGTGTTATCAGTCTGTGTCCTCAGCATATGCAAGCAATAACAGTACCTGACAGTAAATGGCAGTTTGCATATGATGGCAAAAACTGGTGAGTGTTTGGCTTAGACCCAATTACTACTGATGCTTCCTCACAAACATGCTGAAGTCAATTTCACTATAGCAAAACACACTGAATGGAATACAGTATGATACAGTTACTCTTTCATATGTATTTGTCTGCTGAATATCACATACACCCCTAACTGTTCTTATAATTGATGTAAGTGTGATGATGGCTGATGCCTACATTCTCCCTTTCGTCAACCTGTTGTCAGTGTCCCTTAAAATGTTTGCTTTTGACATAATAAAGGATGAGTTCCTATGTGGTGAACTGAGATAATCTTCTGTGCTGTACACTTTTATTTTATACTGCCAAGGGTTTGAATACAGAAGTACGTCATACAATTAAGTAATTTTTTCCATATTAATAGAATGTAACTGTGTGCTACATGTGTTATGAACCCACCACTATCCTCCATATGTCCTCATCATGTTTCCACTAACATACCCTTAATGAGCCATATTTGAAATAATTTATTGTACAGAGCAATACCTCTAAAGCTCTAAAGTGTATGGTTTTTAAAATGATATCCGCCTTTCTGCATCTTAATTTGGGTGCGTTCATCACAACATATGTGGATTTCTGTCAAATCGAGGATTGAAGTCATTATGTAATACTTTGATTTTCAGACTTAATACAGATCAGAAAATGCATTATCCTAGTAAAACTGTAAGTTTATAAGGGCACTATTTAAAAAATTGCCCATAACGTTTGCCTTTTGCCACCCATTATCTATTGCCTTTGCATGGAAAATGCCTGACATAGTAATCATAATGGCTCTAACAGCAACACATGGTTAAGATGTGCAGAAATGTCTCCTTAACAAATCTCTTAGCAAATCTTTATCATTGTCTCCAAATGTTTTCCTCTTCCTACCCCTTCGGTCTCATCAGTCTTTCTCCTCAAAATGTGCAAGATGCCTTGTAACTTATGGGAAATGGCAGTATACAGCTTATGGCACACTCTTGTGAGTGTTGCCTGTGGCTGCATTAGTCTGATTCCCTTTGCACTCCTGTGCTTAGCCTAGTTGAGCTATAGAAAGATAGGCTGATAGCACTATGAGAAGACATTTAGAACTGTCTATTCAACAGGCTGCAGAGTTGAATGTACACCATAAGGGATGGTCCAATTGTAAGCAGTCATATATAGCATGCTACCCACAAACTTGCTTGCTTCATAATGTCCGGTTTTCCACCAGCATTCACATGCTTGGTCTCTCATGTGTTTCATAATAATTTATAACATGCTCATATCTAGCAGGAAATTGCTACAGGAGATTATGTACAATCAAGCCTTTATGTGTTACCAAGCATAGTACAATATGCACATGTGGAACATACTTCTGCTATACATGCATAAGGTGATAGGATCAATATTATATCATTGCCATCTATGTTCTGAAGTATATTAATTATGACTCATACATATTTGTTACAGATGTATTGACTTTATGACTCAGTTATGTCATACAAACATATACAATTACATAACAACAACTGCAGCATGCCTCACATACATGGACATTAACCAGAGATGAGGTTTGTGTAGCCATATACCTGTATAATCATAATGGTTAATGAAAATGAAGAGTCATGATAAATGTGTAAATCATGTCACATAAAACCTTAAGATATCACATCTCCATTCTGCATTTGATCAGAATCACACATATATATATGCCTATACTCAAATTTTACCTTAGAGCACCATAGACTACACTTAATGTCTGTTCTAAGTTCAGCACCTCAGGATACAATTACATATGTGCTAATACTTTGCCATCAGTCATGCAAATGAGCTTGTCAGTGTTGCACATCAGGGAAAGAAGTATGTGAGTGGATTGTATAAATTATGTGTGTGTGTTAAAGAACAGTTATACCCAAGATATGTAGATTTCAGTGTGATATTGACTGAACACATCTTTCTGTAAAGTTATGTCTACATTCCAGTACTTGGGAGATGCTTTATAATGGTATGGAACATTTTCACACATGGGTGGTACTGAACAGAGGAATGTCATATTTTTGACATATCTGTTACTATTTGGCCTACAAAATGTCCAAACATGAGCACATAGAAGTGAAAATGATACAAGAAATGACTAATGTTTACGCACAATCATCCCACACTGAACAATCACAAATGTGTGTTTGTCAAGCTGCTATTTCTCAAGTATGATTGTCATCAAAATATGTTACTGTGATGCAGGTACATGTCACACACTAACACAATGTACATGAATGGCAAGATAAATAAATTAGCTGAGCGTTATGTAATTACTTGTGAGTAGCACATTCCCGTTATTTTTATCTGTCAAGACACATGCCTTTTCAACCAAAACTGCAATGAACAATGACTTCTCTGCAACAAAATGATGTGGCAATCCTTACAAATGTACATTTTTTACACATTTAATGTCAGACTTCTCCTGTGGTGCTTGCATTTAACACTGGGTTCTCTTAGATTGTGTAATAAGATAGGCAGGTCTTAAAATATACCACTAACTGCTGATTGTGTGTGTGTCTGTACTGCTAGTTAGGACAGCAATGACCCACACATCTGATGTATACGGTTACATTCAGGAGAAACATTTGAACTAGGACCACACTCTGCCATCACTTTATCTCACTTTTAATACAAACATAAGGTCATCCTTTCAAAAGTGCAATCTCTCAATATAAAAGTCAGACCTCTCCTGTGATGAGTGAAATTGTGCTCTCTAGATTGTGTAATATAATAGCTAGGTGGCTCAAATTCAACGATGTTGAATTTGCATGTTTGTGTGGCTCTTGTTTCAGGGACATATGGCTTCATAAAGAGATGTGTTGTGTCTAATTCCACTGAGGAGAAACGTTTCAATTGGTAGGGGACTCCCAATCACTTTATTCCACTTTTCACATAAACATCTTCTCTGCGACACACTAAGATCATCTTTTCAAAAGTTAACTTGCTCACTATAGAAAACAAATCAAATGCCAAAGATCACCAATGGCTCAGGTAACTCCACCACCCATCCAGGAACCCTGTGTGCCACCAAAAAGTGAGTCATAGGATGATCAAGTACGAAATCCATTATACAGATGCAAGCTTTCTCCAACATTAAAGTAGAAGACTGACTTCACTTCCTTGTATTGTAAAAAATGAAAAATAAAAACACTTAACATTACAATATTAAGCAGCAGTAATAAACATTCTAAAACTTCAGATGTTAATTCCTCTTCCATGAAGGTACTTAAGAAACAATTCAGACAGACTTAGTCACTGGAATAACTCAGCTTTAATTTATGATAAGCACTTTCTTCCTCAAAAAGGGCTTCATCAGATCAACCTAGTACAGATACACATCTGTGTAACTAGACTGGAGACGGTTTGACTCCAGCAGTGAGTGATTAGTTTAGATGTGTGTTTCTTGTGCTGTGAGAAATGGTTTCAAATATACAGTATGTGTAGCTTTACAGTGTTATTAAGCACTTCCACCACTTTCATTACTTTTATCAGACACATCATCTTATTAAACAATGGTGATCCCATCCATTCAAATCTGCACTACCACAGGTGCAAATCACGATCAGCTTTATGTAATTTTTGCTTGTGATCTTAAGTAGGTTGTCAGTTCAAAGTCAGGCATTACTCCTTAGACTCAATTGTGTCAGTATGAATGTGAATGTACAATAGGCAACAAGATTGGCACTCATCTATCTTAGATGTACATGTATAGCTAGGGATTCCTGTTACAATGCTTCCTACTTCCTATCTAAGATTATTCACTATTACATTGTATCAAGTCTTCAGTGACACAATGTAAGATGATGCTACTCTAAAGAGTTAAGTTGTTTTTTTTTTACCAGTAATGCAGCTATAGGTAAATCATTGCCCAATACCTACCATGATATCATTGTATGGGTGTGGTTATACAAAAAAGCTAAGTAAACTGTGAAATTAAAAAACTCAAGCAACACACAATAATCTTTATTTTTTTATAAAATAGCTTGATAATTTAACATGAGGACTATTATGGGAAATAAAATTAATTGTAAAACAAAGGTGCTTCCAAAAGTGACCATTATTCATTAAGCCAGTTAAACATTTATACAAGATGAATTTCAAGATCCGTTTGCAATTAGTTTGAGTCAATGATCAGACAACCAGAAAAATAAATCCTCTGCACAGAATTTGGAAGTGTGACAATATGCACTAGTCTATATAAAGGTGGTGAAGAGAATTGATAGGTCATGCCATCAGGTTTTACAAGGTGTGACTCTTATATGGGCTGCTGTTGAAGAAGAAGAAGCATTATATGATTGGGCTGAAAAACTATAGAAACAATGTAAAGCAATAATATTTAATCTAAAAAGAGCAATCATTAAAGGAAACCCCTTGATAAAAAGCAGTACTGATGACTTTCAAAGGCAGGTAGGGCAGAAGACTTAAGCTCTTAATTGTTGACAAGCTGCTTCCTGTATAAAGAGTGCAGAGTTTGAATATTTCCATCTTCATTTACATACTGTATGACTTTGAGGAAGTCACTTAATTAGACAGTTTTAGGGGCTATTGGGAGTTATGGTTAGACTCTTTAATGGCATTCTGGACTGTATACCTAGTAGCTTACTATGGACTATGAATCCAAACAAATGCTGCATCCATTAGATTTCCTTTGTCCTTGGCTTTATAAATGATGTTCTTGAGGAAAAACTGTGATGTGATTATAATGTGTACTTTCATGCAACTGTATCGGTAGGCCAAGGCTTGAAGTTGCTATTTTATATGTGTGGACACTACCTTATCCAACATTTTGAAAGATTTGACAATGCAGGAATGTTCTATATGATTCAGGTAGGTATTTGTGGTTCTCTTTAAGAGCTGGAATTACTTATTACTTTTTCTAAAGATTTTCCCAGTTGGATTTTGAAACAAGCCATTGCAGAAAATTAGAGAGTTAAGCAAACTGAAGTGCAAATGAAGCAGTCAGCATATTTTGTGTTCATCCTTTTTGAAATATTTATCACAACACAAAATGTAAAAAACAAGTTATGCATGAAAAACATTGTATTTAAAACTGATACAGTAATAATCACATGAGACATATCATTTTCCTTTGTTTCTCTATTCATTTTCACCATGATCTTTAACAAAAAGGACAAGGAAGACAGGATTGCATAAGGGCAGGGGTTTTACAGAGATTTTGTTGCCAACATTGTAATTTGTACCTAACATCTTTCCTCAATATCCTTGTTCTATTGTTTATATATATTCAAAGGGTTTAGATTAATCACCACAAGGGCCTTTTTATGCCTAGCCATGCATCACAAATCTCTGCCAACTTCTCATACCCTTGCAAATTGTAATCAGGGGTTGGGAAATGAAACATTTACAAACAGGGGCTTGGGAGTTAAACCATTTACAGGCTCTCTGTGTCCACAAGAGACATATGCGCCACACCAAGGATGAATTTCCTGTTCCCCATTCAATTGTCTAAGTTATAGTTGAACTTGGTTAGTGAAGAACTCTGCTTCACATGGATGGGGACCCTGTTCAAGAGAAGAGGTAGTTTCTGGGATGCATAACTGTCTCTACAGCAGGTCCTATTTATATTACACACAAGACTTAAGTCTTTAGAATGGGTAATTCTATTAGAATGGGTAATTCTATCTCATATATAGCCACTACATACGTTTATGTTAATGGTCATACCCATCATGTGCACATGTTCAGTTTCCTAGCATCAGCATTTTATAATGGTTTGTGTCAAAGAATTATATTAGAGGGTGATAAAGGCTTACATAAACAGTGGCTCAATGTGATGGTTAACAATGATTTGACACCCAGCCTTATATACAAAATGGGAAAAAGGGAGATGATGCTGATATTGAAATGCTTAGATAGTGTTACATTCTACAGAACAAATCTATGTATTTAATGCAATGGGCATAAAAACACTGAAAGAACAATTATATAGAGTAAAGAAGCATAGGACTTCTAGATTACATTCTGCCTCATCTTTTGTGGAAAGTTGTCTCCAACTATCACACTTTTAGATGTCTTTCACAATTTAAAACTGATTTTGTGAGATAATCCCCGGGATTCAGCAAGTTCTGCACAGTCTGCTGGAATAGTGCAAGAGCTGTTCGTCGAGAGATCCAGGAATAAGCTCCCAGGATGTGCACAAGTGCTTCTGCACTATTCCTGCATGGACACAACCTCTGTATGCTAATTACCCCATTTGCAGGTGAAAACCATGCAAATGAGTTGAATTAGCAATCCAGGAAGCAGACAGTCATCTGTGCAGGATTAGTGTAGTCTGCAGAAATGTATTCGGTTAGTAACTGAGTACATTTCTGCAAACAACAAAAATGGATCCATGACAGCTCCAAATAAAAGATATATGTAATGTGGAAGGCATGCCAATGGCCAAATATATGGCCATTGGCATGGAAAATAGTTTCAAAATAACAAAAAATAGCTTTTATTTTTTTTGGCCGATTTCGGATGTTTAAGCATATTGCAGAGGTGTGCAAACTGGATCAGACCGAAAATAAAAAAAAGATGGAAAAAAGCTTTCTAGGCAAAATCACAATTTTGCCATAATACTTAATGGCAGGCAGAAGACAACATGGCCACTGAATAGTGATTACTAAGGGGAAGGCTCAGTGTTACACTTGTAACTATATATTAGCAGTCAGTTCCATGCAAATGAGGAGAATGATACTGAATCATAAATTTCCCCTCATTGCTAGGCAGCACCCAACTGTGTAAGTGCAGGAATACCATGGTGCAAGCCTAATGGTTAGCTAACATCATAGGGGTGTGTGTCAGGCATACTGTAAGCTTATTGGAGCTCTGTGGCACGGGTTTGCCCTTAGCTTAGCACAGCTAAGGAAGGGTGTGTGTCTGAAACTGCCTAGCAGTATTTACATTGCTTAAAAGGGTGTGCATGCCACACACTGGGTTTTAAACAAACAAAAAAAACATGAATTAGCAGCTCTACTCACATCTGAGCACTGGGAATGAGTAGTGTGCATCAGGGTTTAAACATGAAGGCAATAGAAAGAGAAAACAGTTTGCCCATTGTGACTCCCATATTGTCAACCTATATACAGATACATCAACAACGCTGTGGATAAGCACTCAAAATAACCAATAAAGCAAGTAAAAGAGTGCTAGAGTAAAAGCTGAAGTCGAACGAGGTATATAAAATTATTTTATTTAATCCACACCATGCAGCAGATATACTCAATGGAGTATATCTGCTGCATGGTGTGGATTAAATAAAAAAATTCTGTATACCTCGTTCGACTTCAGCTTTTACTCTAGCACTCTATATACAGATACCCTGCAGAAACAGGTTGCTAGCTGTAGGTGTAGAACACAAAATCCTGCACTGGACTACTACCTACCTAGAATGGAGTCACACACTCAATACAGAAGGTCATACTGGGCATGTTCCTACACTTATGTCTGACAACAAAATACAGAAGGTCATACTGGACATGCTCCAACACTTAGAGAAATGTGCTGATGTCAATCACTGTACACAGTTGCGTTTGGTAGCCCTCAGCCCTATAGTGTCTGTGATGTTTGTGATAACTGGGCAACATATCCAGCATTCATACACTCAGTCCTGTCAAATGTGAAGTTGTGTGTGACTGAGTGTTGTGTGGGTGTCCCCAGAAAAATGGTATATGGCCCAGCCATACACAATGCACTGCCCATTTCCCATGTTTGCACTCATGCCGATGTCAATCACCTTGAAATAACCCTCTGGCCAATTATCAGCCCCATAATTTCTGTGGCACATGTGATAACTGCATAATGCGATAGTGTAATGTACTAGTCAGGTAGGAGTTCTAATCTCAGATATGGCAACTGTGAAACTGTGTGTATGTTTGTGTGTAGAGATTAATGATTTTTAGGCTATTAACAGTCACAACACCTACCATAGCCCCACTTTACCAAGCCTGATGATGTCATCCACCTTGAAATATACCTTTGGGGAAAGTGTAGCCCTATAATCTCTGTAGCGCATGCAATAACTGCATAATGCTATAGTATAATGTACTAGTCAGATAGGAGTTCTAATCTCCAAGATGGCAACTGCATGCTTGTGTGTAGAGATTAATGATTTTTAGGCTATTCACAGTCACAAAACCTCCCATAGCCCCACTTTACCAAGCCTGATGTCATCCACCTTGAAATACACCTTTGGGCAAGGACTCAACCTATAATCTCTGTGGTGCATGCGATAACTGTGTAATCCTATAGTGTAATGTACTAGTCAGGTAGACATTCTAATCTCAAACATGGCAGCTGTGTGTTTGTATGTAGAGATTAATAATTTTAATACACCTTTGGGCAAGGGCTAGGCCTGTAATCTCCATGGCACATGTGACAACTGCATAATGCTATAGTGTAATGTACTAGTCAGGTAGGAGTTCTAATCTCAGATGTGGAAACTGTGTTTGTGTGCAGAAATTAATGTTTTTAAGCTATTCACAGTCACAACACCTCCCATAGCCCCACTTTACCAAGCCTGATGATGTCATCCACCTTGAAATACACCTTTGGGCAAGGGCTAGCCCTATAATCTCTGTGGTGCATGCAATAACTGCATAATGCTATAATGTAATGTACTAGTCATGTAGGATTTCTAATCTCAGACATGGCAACTGTGTTTGTGTGTAGAGATTAATGATTTCTAGGCTATTGACACTCACAATACCTCCCATAGCCACATTTTACCAAGCCTGATGATGTCATCCACCTTGAAATACACCTTTGGAGAAGGGATAGCCTTATAATCTCCATGGCACATGCAATAACTGCATAATGCTGTAGTATAACTTACTAGTCAGGTAGGAGGTCTAATCCTGGACATGGTAACTGTACGTGTGCATCGAGTTTAATGATTTTGAGGCCAGTCACAGTCACAACACCTCCCATTGCCCTACTATACCAAGCCTGCTAATGTCATTCTCCTTCAAATACACCTTTGGACAAAAGCAAGCCCTATAAGGCCCATAGTGTATGCCATAAGTGCAGAACAACATAGTAGCAGTTGCTACAGAGCTATGGGTTTGAACTGCATCTGTGTCATGTGTTTATGTGGGTATGTATGTGTGTACCTCAATGATTTTGGCCTCATTTATAGACAGTACACATCTCAGCACCTGGCTTTAGCAGTCCTGCAGATAGCGTCCACCTTACAAGTACCTGTTGTGAAGCCCAAACTATGTCAGGACAGTGGTGCATGTGGTAAACGCATAACATAATGACCTGTAAAGGTTGTTCGATAGTGGTTTGAACCCTACCACTGACAAATGGAAATGTTTGATTAGGGTGAAATAATTTTTGTAAACTCTCACCGACTACATCACCCAATGCTAGTATTTACAAGGGCTGCTCATGTGCCTCACCATAAAAGTTTCTTGGGACAACATTCACCTAATAAACTTTGTGGTGCATGTGATAAATCCGGTCCAATTTAATAGTAATACATAGCTAGATAGGAGTTTGAATCCCAGTACTGGCAAGTGTGTGTGTGGGTCTATCATCAGTATTCTGTGTGAAGATTGTTGTGCTTGTGTAATGACAGGAGGCATTGTGGAGAGGATTTTGCTACATTTTTATATTGAGGATCTACTATATTTCACAATGTCCACCTTACAAGGACAACAGATGTCAAACAGCAGAGATGCTGGTGTGGACAATCCATAGCCCCACATGTGACATAATGGATTGGTGAACAATATGGGTTACCCTTGTAGTACTCAGAGAACACTCTCTACCCATGTGTGCTACACAAACACACTTGGCTCATGCTGTATTACACCCTTCCTTTCTTACTTTGTCTCTGTGTCACTGTCTCTCTCTCTCTCTCTACCTCTCTGGTGGATGTGGAAAAGTATAACTGTTTTGCAAAGGCAGCAGCTGAACTATTGTATGGAATGCTCATGATCAGCTGATGGTCTATGCACGAATAGCAGTCCCCCACTTGCTAATTGCATGTGGAACTGCTGTGGTATAATTCCATAGCCAATTGCTTGGAAACACACTCCTATAACTAAGCACTCCATGTGGGTGTGGATTCATTTCCTTCACTGTGAGCAGTACTGCATGTGGGTGTGTGACAAAAAGCATCACAGAGGGTATTTGGAAATACCTCTACAACATACACTGTGGAGACAGGCCAACAAACAGAAGACAGGCCAACAAACAGGAGGGGGAAACTCCAGACATGGAGACAGAATGTAAGTATTGCTGTTATACATTTTAAGTAATGTTGGTTTAACAATGTTTGTGTGGATGTGGCTGTTCTACATGATTTGAAGTCTGGCATGACAGCATTATGTGGGTCAGGAAAGTCTCACCTGTAGGGCCATCTGCAGACTGTCCAGAGTTTGGAGTCTTACATGTGTTTTGTTACTCACACATTTCCTATCTGTAGATATGCAGTAGCATACTCTGATGATTGCAGTCTGTACATGATGACATCCATGTGAGTTACTGACTTCATATGTCTCAGAAGACAGTTGGCACAACAAATCCTGTTACACCAGGTAATGTTCAGATTATAACAGCAATATGTCAATACTGGTGCAGTGTTTGTGCTTCTGTCCCCCAAGTCTGTCACCTTTTGTCCATATGTCATGCACTAACCGGTGCATATCTACAATACCTTATTATTTACTGAAATCATACCTGGTAACAAGTTAGTGAGATAGAGTGCTAGACATGTTATGTATAGTAGGCCTCATATCTGAGTAAAGAACCTGGACATTCTGTTGTAGTGTGTACAATACTGAGGTCTGTGTACTTATGGTGATTGTTGACAGAGTGTGTATTACGCATATGTTACCTGGCCTGTATAGAGACTGTGGTAGTTGTCAATGTCCTCAGTTCTGTTCTATCAGGTGTTGCATGCTGCCCCAGGTGATGGTACCCTATCAGTGTACATGTTTGTATGGCCAGAGCAACACATGTCCCATACCACAGTCAGGCATCAGACTACACTGTGCATTGGCTGACTATATGTAGGGTTACTGTGTGAGTGGTTCATAAGAGGGTGGTATTGTTCACACAGTACATATACTGTAATATTACTTAGGCTTACCTTAATGTGACTGTGACTGTGTTAGGATTGGTTGTGGGTATGCACTTTCACACTGGTGTCTGTTACTCTGTGCTGTTACATGCCTGCAGAGCTTTGTATATTTGCAAGTACATGTGTATACCCCCACAGGACACTTCGGTCAGTGGTGTGGCAGTCTACCTGTAGTTAGCACAGTGCTGTCTGACATGCCTAGCAGATCAGTGTGTTTACCTAGTGTGATGTTATGCCCAGATATTTGTCAGATGGACTGTTGCCTGCCCACCATAACTGTTGTATATATCCAAAAAAGCAGTGGGATGGTGTAAAGATGTATGTCACTAAGTAGTTTGTAGTATGTGGCCATGGAAACTCTGCTCCACCAGTTAATATGTGTTAGGTCAGACAGGAGTGTATGAATGCAACTGTGTGAGCTTATCTATTCCAGTATTTTTTGTGATATTCCCATTTACATGGCTGTCAACATCCACTTTGTGAGGTGTGGTACATACATTTTGCACTAAGGAGGTGACTGTATACCTCTGCAGTGACCAGATTGTGTCAGACTGTTTACATTTATTGGTCATATCTCTACTGTATTCCACAGGATCAGTAGTGTGATTATGTGGTACTTCACTATGCTGATCTTATGATGTCTGTCAGTCACTGATGGTGTATCTGTCAGTAGCAGAAGTGACGTCCCACACAACATTTCTGTTAAGACAAACCCACATTCTACATTTATACCTGCAACACGTAATACCTGCAACACTTACCTGACATCCCCTTGCAGTACAATGTTATGGCCATGTGATATAAATATATATATATATATATCTATATATATATATATATATATATATATATATATATATATATATATGGGTCCCCTTCGGTAGATCAAACTTTTAAATGTTCGAAGATGATATGGCCAAGACCATAACTTCGAACATTTAAAAGTCCAAACGGACTGAATGGAGATTCGTGTACAGAGCAGAATGGGAGGATTTCCCATTTCCGTAATGTAGTGCATTCTCGGATTTGGTATATTTAAGTAAGGGGGGGTGTGAGGGGTGCAGGGGGGCATAGCCCCTCTGCTACAGCAGTTTAATTTTGTTTTTTTTTTGTTTGTTTTTTCTTATTTTCCTTCAGTGTTTGAACTATTACAAGTTCGAACATATGGTTCCGGCTATATTTTGTTCAAACTTGTAATATGTTCGATCTACTAAGTAGATCCATATATATGTGTGTATATATATATATATATATATATATATATATATATATATATATATATATATATATATAAATATATGTGTGTAGAGAGAGAGAGAGAGATTCACTTCATAACACTGAAAGCTCAAAACACTGAAACTCAAAACACTGAAAACATATATCATACATATACTGAGTTTAAACAACATAAATCATAGCACTTTCAACCAAGTTTAAGCAGGGGGGAAAGCCCCCATGCATCCCCCATGTGGGAGGCAAGCCCCCCATACCCCCTGCTACTTATATATTTCAACTCCAAGACTGCACTTCACTACACTAAGTGCAATCTTGGAGTTGTTATATTTAAGTAGCAGGGGGTGTGCTACTTAAATATACTGACGTGGTAGTTTGCACTGGTAAACCCAGGTCTGTCAGATGTGTCTGTGACTTGAATGTGTTTGTCAATGTGTTTATGACAGTATGGCATACTATGTGTTGTCTAGTAACACCCAGTATATTCCCCATTACCATACTGTACAATGCCAGGTAATGTTTCTCGCCTAAGAAGAGACTCGGGACACACCTCATCCTACAGCTGTGTGTTGTGTGCAATTACACCAAAAACATTAGTATGAATACGTACCTAGTTAGAGGTTCTACTGCCAGTGTTGCCAAGTACGTGTGTGTGTGTATGTGAAGGGCTCTACTTCAGTTCGCTGAATATACACGTCACAGGAGGTCATCTGTCCATGAACTGACTGGCATATGATGACATGTCAAAGGACTCCTGTGATGGGAATTATGTCCATCAAAACTGGTGGTAGATGCTCAAATGCCCTATTTCCCACTGTAGAGCTGAACATTGATACTGGAGTTGGTATATATAGCTGGCTGTTAATGTTGTGGACACAGCCACCCTCATTGGGGTTATTGTTGTGTGTATCCCGGTGCTTAGTCTGCTGTAATACTGTACAGTGTATGTTAACAAGTTAGGTAGTCATCAATCACACAATGTGCAGCTGTATACCACCCCACAACCTCCAAAGTGTAGGGCTGTGCCACACACACCAGCACACCTATGTTTACCAATGCCAGGATTGCCATAAATATGGGAAGGGGACACATACCCTGCCACTACCATGGTTGATGACATTAAAAGTAGCAGACTGATTATGTACTGCTGTGATGTTTTGCCTATTATGTCTTGGCGGAATTAAATAGGCTAAAATGCTTTCACTGACAAATGCAGTACATCCATGTGTACAGTAATGTGTATGTATAGCATCAACACCAAAGCCTCTGTGTGTGTGTCTGTTATACAAAAGCATGTGCCACCCAGTACACTGTAAATTGTCCACTGTAGAAGGGCTGCTGACATCAGCTACCATGCACTCATGTGTATACACCCCTCAGACCTATCAGACATGTGGCACATGCAGTAAGTATCATACAGACCTATTACCTGTGTTCAGCTATACCCAGGATATGACACAGTCAAAATGTGTCACCACAGTGCTAAACCCCTTGTAAGACACAACAGCAGACCAAACCCCTGATGACACATACACACCTACAACAGAAATGAAATACACTCTGGAGACCACTATCAGTCAGTGGTAATACCAGCTATATTGCATCATGCTTGCACAGCTACACATCCTGACTTGTAAGCATTAAAATTGCCTGCTGAAAACATAGTACACAGCATTACATTGATGCACCTTAGTACATTCATCCTGTGCATCATAGCCATAGTAGCCTGTCCCTGCATCAATGGTATGTATGACAGGGATGTGGAACAGGTATCATCATATGCACAGGGTGTGATGTGGGTTTGTCAAAGACCTAGACTGAGCCATTTGGTTGACATCATGTGTGTGTGTTAGGGGGCTTCACTATTAATTGGTCTGTGAAGATGTTGTGTGTGTAGGCATGGAGGTGCCCTAGCTGTCTTGGTGGTGTGTGTGTGTGTGTGTGTGTGTGTGTGTGTGTGTGTGTGTGTGTGTGTGTGTGTGTGTGTGTGTGTGTGTGGCCATTTGCCTGCCCTATACATGGGTTTTTTGGACAGCTGCAAACCGTACATGGCAGGGTGTGCAGTTCACTGTCTCTGGCCATAGACACGAGAACTGTGCCTGCCAGAGGTTCCACAGGCACTACCATGTACAAAGCCAGATATGGTACACTCCTCTGGGGATGACACCTGTCCACTGGATCCAGGTCCCTGTTGGGACCAACCAGGGCCACGTGCACATGGCCTGCTGTGGTGTGGTATGGACAACACCCCCCTGCAATGTTGGTGCTGGTACTGCCACTATGTGAGCAGCTACAACTTCTTGCATGTCCACGTAGACCTCCGCCTGTTGGTGTTGCTGACCTATGTCCATGTGTCTGTCACTGTATTCCCACTTTATGCTCTAACACAGAGAGTGCACGGTCGAACAGTCCCACCAGCTCCCCAAACCATCTATCCATGATCTCTGTAAAATAACGGTAGGCACTTGCGAGATCACGGATGGTGTCAATAACAGCTGAATGACTAGCCCTCTGTAGCCTCAGACCCTGTCTGGTATACCGTTCCATATATGCCTGTGCCTTCATGAAGGCCTCAAACATGTGTCTGGTGACACCAGCTGTGGCACTGCTGCCAGAGGCATGATGTCCGGCAGCCCTCCTACAAGCACCCCTGTACATCTGCCTGTGTGGTGACCTGCCGGACATCCAGCTATGGCTGCTGCATACAGAAACACTTGCCATAGTCCCCACCACCACCCGCCAACTGCCCCTGATCTATGGCCACTGGTGATGAGATATGTATAGGCAGTGTGACTGTGTGCAGGGATGGGGTGGATAACAGTTTAATATCAACCAATGACACAGCTTCAGCCACTGACAACCCCACCTGTTCCTCACCACACCTATCACCACTGTCAAAGTCTGTATGGACACTAACTTCAGATTGGCTGCAGGAGGGACCCTGGCCCACCCTGCCACCTGTAAGGGGAAAACAGAAACCTTACTTTCAGACCTGTATGTCATTGCTTAACTCTACACCCACACCCACACACCCACACACACACACACACACACACACACACACACACACACACACACACACACACACACACACACACACACACACACACACACTTACAGGTGTGGTGGCATATAGATATTACACACAACTCTGATTACCCAAATGTCAGCATGCATGACATATAGCACTCAACAGCGTGCAATGCAGCTATACTCAATCCCTGTTACTGACATTATACATCTCTGTGATACATGAGTTGTGTTAGTAGGTGATGGCCCTTCTCCTGGAACACACTGCCATGTACTGTGCACCATACTTCACCATTTCTGACTGCGTATATGTGTGGTGGTTATGTTTGCTCTGTTGCCACAGCCCCTATGTGTTTGACAGATACATACCTGGGCTGATATGAGGACAGATGGCAATAGTGGGTGCCTGTTGTTTGATTTGTAGATCTCATCATCAGCATTCCATGTCTCAGCAATGAATTCCAATTATACTGACAACCTCCCAAGCTGACTGTGGCTATGAGGAGTGTACACACCCTGATTGACATGTCACCCTCTTCCCTGATATGGCATGGGGCCACAATACTGGATATGTTACCATTACACATACCTGATATGTGACATATGACCTGTGCAATCACATGCAGTATCACACAAATGTGTTAGTTGTGCAGATATTGATTGTAATGCATACAATATATGGGTTGCATAACTGTGCATACCATTAACACAATGTTTTGTTGTAGCACCTGTACATGAATGACAGCAGTAACTTTTCATGGAAGGTGCATACTAGCATGGCTCATCCTCACTTGCCATTATGTGGTCACCCCTCGCTAGAAATTTCCCCCAACTCTGCCAGATTGCAAGCATGGCTCATGTGCACAGCCCTTGGAGGTCACACAGTCCCTACACTATTGCTGTTGAGTCACGGTTATGTCTTGCACAATGCATGACCTTGACTGTGTTAAGATACATTCATTCTATGTGACCTTTGGACATATGCTTTGGTTCACTGTTGTGTTTCAGGGTGACACCACAACCCATCCTCAGCTGTTTTGTAGATGCATGAAAACTATGGGCCACACACGAGTGTCATTTGGCATTGTCCCACATGCAGAAAACCATGTCTACCACAATAGTTTTTGCTAATTAACAGCAAACCTACATGTGCACACTGGCACCAGCAGGGTACAGATGGAGATGTTAGGTGTAAGGTGGACTGAGGTGATGCTTGTACAGCTCATGTATCTTTATTAATAATGTCTGTAGGTTAGAGCCTTGGCCTCAGAACACCATAACACATTGCAACACATGCCTGTGGGAGACTTAATGTTATTCATGTAGTACCTGGAGAGAGCCCTGGATGATGTCCTCCGTGGAACAACTCTTTGATCTGATTACCCTAACCCATAGGCCACATTTATGCAGAGTCCAGGTAATTGTCACCACAGGTACTGTGCAGGCAGTACCTGCTAGACATTCCTGCAAGTCCCCAGTGTTGTTGCATGTGTCTGGTCAGCCTCCAAGACCAGTTTGCAACATGTGCTGTCATCTGTCTTGGATGGGCATCTGTTTATTTCTGACATGAATGTTGTCCCATACGTCATACACACATACATGACTGTCTGCACTGCTTGCCATGGTATATGCAATGTTGATATAAGGCTACTTTTCCTACTCCTGAGTGCTACCTTTAAGATATGGGATGTATTCCATGGTTTGTAACAGGTGTGCAAGCCAGGGCTGCCTCTGTTGCAGGTGAGTGGGCAGATGTCATGGACAGATGTCTTAGACAGCAGAACATTACTTGGTGTGACATTTAGGCCCTGTGCATGATGGAAGATGTGCAGTCCAGAAGAGTGAATGATGTCAGTACCTCACAAGCTGCTTCCATAATATGTTATTTGGAGTGTGTGCACACATATGTGTCCAGTGTTTGTTAAGGCATGTATTCCCCATAACTGTTGTCCTAAAATAGTGTTCCATATTACACATGCATTGCTCATTTTGGGATCGCATTACAGGTTGCAAACAGTGTGTACTGTGGTACTGTGATTTGCCAGTGTGTAGATCTGGAATAGTTGCCATTGTGATAATGGTGTATACAGTGTTTTGCACACTGTTGAAGGGTACTGTGTCAAACATGTCCATACTGTAGGCCATTCCCCCCACCATTATGTCCATCTATGTCCACACATCTTGCACTAACAGTTTGTGCGGTATACTGAAAGACTCATACATACCCTTCAGAGATGGCACCAAGGTGGCTACTGTGATGCAGTGCAGTTAACAGCAACAGTAAGTGAACATGTACAGCATGCATTATGGGTAGGTGTGTTACATGTGTGCATGGCATATAGCATGGCCATAACATGGCCAGTGTATTGGCAAACGTGAAATAGAAAAACATGCCATACTCACCAGCTGCAAGCTGTTGCCCTAGTTGGATACCAGAGGGACCTACATAGTTGTGTGAGAAATGTAATGTCAGTAGCCACACCTTTGCCATTGGTACAGGGTGGAAGCAGCATTTCAGAACATCATCTATACAAACCTAAACAAAACAAACCTAAACAAAATACTACAGATTATGCACATCTGCTCCTTAATACACTGCAGCAACAGACTATATTATCTGACATATGAATATATATATATACTTTACAGATGAGGATAGATAAGCAGCACTGGTCTACTATTGTGCCCTGCATCCTTACCTGGATACCCCTGCTCCATTGTGTGGGTGGCACCCACCTCCGCAATACTTTCTTTGGCTGCTTGAATTTACCGGTGTGTGGGTGCCCCAAGGCTGTTGAGGAGCTCCTCCACATGAGTCAGAGGGGCTGGATGGTATGCCCCTCACCTGTGGCTTGCTGGTCCCTTTTGACAGCAGCAGCATGTTGACAGGCATGGCGGATGAGGTCAGTACAACTATGTCATACCTGCTCATAACTTAGGTTATGCAGGCCGCCATTGTTTACCCTGCAGACAAGCTCGTTCCACAGGGCAGTCGTCTCCTGCATAACATGTAATGTCCGTGAAAACAGGGTTCCATGATGCTGCATGAGGTACTGCACAATGATGTCTGTTTCCTCTGCTGTATATGCAGGCAACCTCTACCTGGAAATGGTACCTGAAAGACATAAACAGGTGGCAAGGTCTGAGGACATCATACTGCAAGATTATTGTACTTGATACTTAACATCTCTCTCACCCCCCGTCATATATGCATAACTAATCTAAACATACACATCACTCAGAATGTTTACACCAAACCTTCTGTTGGGACATATATCCTATTGTGCAGCACATGCTGAACTTTTTTGTTATTCATATTCCATGTTTAAACAGTATTATTGGTGGCCTTTTGCTAACAATGTCACCTACATGCCATTGTAATGGCCACTGTGGTTCCATATATGCATCTGTTCTGTTTGCTATGCAGCCATTACAAATCTGGTGTTTTGGGTTACTGGAACTATGTATGCATGCTGTAATAGCTAATCCTGGATTATGTTGACTATTACTGACAACATATGTTGTAACACTGCAACTCAATATGGCATTTGGGAAGACTGTTCCCAGCAGACCCACCTCTTCCATCTCATCTGGCCATGGCTGTAGGCCACATCACATCTGGGACCCAACACGGGACCTCTTCCTCTGCTGGTCCAACACTACCTTCAGGTGGACCCACTTCAGAGGATGGGGCCTGCCCCCCCCCAGGAGTGCACACAGACAGCATCCTGTAACCTGACGTCAGGTCCAGGTTCTGGTGCATAGGGAGCTCTGCAGAGAATTGTGTGATCAGCAACACAACCATGATGTCCTCGTGACACATGCAGAGGTTTAGCCTGCCCCTACTGCTCAGCTCCCAGCACAGCCACCTTCAGGGCTGTGAAGGTGCAGTGGTGACTGCCTATGTGTGGAGAGCTCAGCCCACTATTTCCATTTGGCCTGTATAGGGCTTCCTTTTTCCAAACACCCCTCCTTGTCCAAGGTGTTTACCCACTACATGTGTCATACACCAACCCTGTATGCTGTTTTGTCCATCATGTCTGTCTTCCAAACCACTCTACATCCCCATGTATACCTACTATCCTTCCCTAGCATTCCACTCTCACCTTAACACACACAGGGCAACGTGTTACCAACACAAATGTCACACCATGCATACATACATACATACACTGTCCAGTTTGCACCCAACAATATGTTCTTACGGGTGCCTTAATCACTATATATCTAACAGCCCTTGTTCTGGCCAGGACATACATTATCAGTCCTTGCAAGTGTGTAACCCAGGACCCTGCACATCATAGTCATATATATTTACCAGTAAGTCATCTGGGCTGCAGGTATGTGTGAGGTGGTACCAAACATATCATACAGTATATATATATATATATATATATATATATATATATATATAGATAGATAGATAGATATAGATATATATACAGATTCGTATCACTTTACTGAAAGACCATTTCACTGACACACATTTCACTCAGACAAACTCACCAAAGGTTACTGTCACCTAACAGTCATGGCACCTAATAATCATTTCACTGACAAGTAATACTGTAAGGCAAGTCAAAGGTATATATCCTTTTCCCCACTGTATTGTGATCCTGGTGTTAGTATATATAGTTAGGGGTGGTGTGGGGGGCTGTAGCCCTTCATCAAGTTGGGTTTTACCATAAAATGTAAAACAACACCAGACAACAGAGAACCAAATTATGTGGTTGTCTACACCCCCACACCCCTCATTGTGGGGGTATGCCCCCCATAACCCCCCTAACTATATCTACTAACACCAATATCACACTAAAGTGGGGAAGAGGACATATACCTTTGACTTGCCTAAGAACACTACTCATAAGTGAAATGGGCTTTAGATGAAATGAACTTTCAATGAAATAAACTCTAGGTGATTTGGTGTCAGTGAAATGGCCTTGCTACAACACAGAGCATCACATGTGGACACAGCCTCAAATTAGGGGGAATATATAGGGACAGATTGTAGATAGGCCTATTACACACCTATGACGTTTGTGCATGATACATTTCATATTGGCATGACTGTTCTACAGGTGGTGGGGTCTGAAACTCATGTGTGCATAATGACTTAATCTCTCCCACCTTCAGCTATTTGATACACTAATATACATGTTTGGAGGAACAACACAGACATTATGATGGATTATGTGCAGATCCACACAGTTGATAGGTATGGCTCACAGGGCCAGATGCAAAGTCCATACCAGTTGTTCAGCATGACATCATTACAGCAAGTCTTGATAGCACATATCAAGCCTTCAAAATCATCTGTCCCATTATTACAGACCAAATACTACATTCAAATACAATGGTGTCATGTTTCACATACCTGTTGTAGTAGTATGCTCTTTTCTATGTTTTAACTTAAGGATGTCTGGCTTGATTGCTGTTTTTCCTGTTTGTATAACTTTTGGTTTTAACCTTTAGTTCTGTTTTGGCAGGTTTTTTTTGGGGGGCGGGGGATCTCAAACTCCCTCTCTCTCTCAGTCTCTCTCTGTGTCTGTCTCTCCACTACACGGATCAAGCTACATTGAATAGGTTGCAGCATGCCTTTTGTAGATGTAGGAGCAGGTTGTGGCCTCTGCACCAATTGCTGTTACCCACTTGCTAATTGCATGCAGCCAGCTGTGTAGTACTTCCAATAACCAATCTCATAGCAACCCACTACTATAAATGACTGCAAAATTGTGGGGGTTGTCCCTTTAACTTTCCTGCATGGAAGACATCCTTCCTGTATGTAGGCAGCATTGTTACAGACAGTAGGTAGCAATACCTTCTACAACAGGACTTGCAGACACAAGACACATACAAGTTTGTATAAGGTTCAATACCTGTAGACAGAGTGTAAGTATTGCTGTTGTGTGCATTAAATACTGCTGGTTTTACAGGGTTTGTGTGTACATTCTAGTTTTGCATGGAATGCAGTCTGTCTCCATAGCTCTCAGCTGTGGGCCTATCCACATGATGGCCAGAGGGTTGGCTGTTATGTTTTGTCTGATCACCACACAAGTCATGTGTCTGACAGTTCAGTGGCATGACTCCATTGATTGCTATCAGTACATGGCAACATTCAGTTGTGTTTCTGACTTCATATTCCTGAGTACCAGTATGTTGCAACCAATCCTGTAACACCAGCAACCTCCACAGTGTGTAACAGCAATATTGGAAATATGGCCCTGCGTTCCAGCCTCTGTGCTCCACATATATGCCAGGCTTTGTCCTGATGTAATATAGTAAGAGGTTGTTGGATAATGGCTTATCATTATTTACTGCTAGCATTCCTGCTATCATTCCAGTGATGTTGTGGACTCCCACACAAATTGTGGGGTAAGGTCCATATATATGAGGGCAACAGCTGGACAAAACATGTGTGACCTTGTACATTCCAAAGGTCGGTGTGTGGTACACAGTGATTTGCCCTTGTATAACTTTGTATGGGGAAGGGGTATTCAGTGCTTTTAACCTAGGCTGTTACAACATGTGAGGAATATCTGTGTTAAGACACATTGAGGTACATGGCTTTACATTTCTATACTTTTCTCCATAGTAACATTGGTGGGCTACAGCTTGCAGTGGTACACATAGTTCTGTTTGTCAGTGTGATAGTGACATTTTCAGTTAAGCATTGTTATGTAACAGATACATTGACATTTTTTTCACAACTATTACATTTCCCCCTAGGGGTTGAGTACAGAGTATAATTGGAGGCTGCTGAACTACATCTGTAATTAAGTGTTGATTGTTTCTTATCTTCAAAGGCAAGTGCTTTTTTACTGTTGTACTAATTGAAGGCTTTAACCTGGACAGCATAGTATGTTACATTTTTCACATTACTTGTATCAACTGTTTTGTGTGGGGCTTGCATTAATCAGTGATTATGTATTTTAAACACCTACATGCTGTAACAAATGACATAAACAATTCAATAGTACACAAATAAATGTTTCTATGTATACATAATTGTGTGTGGTGTCATGTCCTTTGCATTGTGTGTGGGTATATGTTTCATGCAAATATTATAATTTGTGGGAATGAGTGATACACTGGACATTTTAACAGGTGACAAATACAGGACTTATGGCTGTTGGATATACTGTGCACCCTATACATCTACTCTTCTTCTACATATCTATAGGTACTAATATCTTTTCCAGTGAGAGATGTGGTTCTGATGTGTGATTGCACTACACATTTTTATATATATATATATATATATATATATATATATATATATATAGACACACACACACACACACACACACACACACACACACACACACACACACACACAGAAACACACACACACATATATATATATATATATATATATATATATATATATATATATATATATATATAACATTAGTGTTATATAAACATATTTAAAAGGGGTGATAAGAAAGTAGTGAAAAAGGGGCACAAAGAGGGAAAGACAGTAGGGAAAATAGCTAGGGATGTGCAGGATGGGTGTAGGGAAGGTCCATAGCTGTACATTTCTTCTATAGCAACAGCTGTGCATTATACACTGAAGTTGGAGGCTGATTTGGAGACTCAAACCCCTGAGAGAGGGGTGAGGACAAGAATAATATGTTGTGAGGACAATTACACAAGATTACATATGTCCAGTGGACACGTGTGCAAAATCGACAGCTATGTATGGGGTGACATTTGTATTGGGAACAGATTGTCCTTTTTTTTTTAAGGTGAGAGTGGGATGTTGGGGAAGGATAGTAGGCATATTTGGGGAGGTAGGTTGGGTAGGATGACAGACAAGACAGACAAGACAGCATACAGGGGCGGTGCGGTATATGACACATGTGGGGGGGTAAACACCTTGGATGGGGAGGGGTGTTTGGAAGTCAGAAGCCCATGACCTCCCAAATGGAAACAGTGGGGCTGAGGTCCTCACCCATGGGCAGCCACCACTGCACCTTCACAGCCCTAAAGGTGGCTGTGCTGGGTAGGAGGGGCAGGCTGACCCTCTAAATGCACCACACGGACCTCAATCTGGTGTAGCAGATCTCCAAACTCCCTGTGAAGCTTGCTACACACCAGAACCCGGACCTGACGATGGGTGACAGTTTCCTGTCCGTGCCCACTCCTGGGGGGTGAGCCACATCCCCTGAGGTGGTTCCACCTGAAGGTGGTGCAGGACCAGCAGACGAGGAGGTCCTGGGGTGGGCCCTAAATATGCTGGTTCCTGGCACCACAGCCAGATGAGGTAGGAGAGGTGAGTCCACTGGGACGGACCTTCCCAAACATGCTAAGGTGTTGCAATTTTAAACCATATGTGGGTTAGTAATAGTCAACACATTCCCGGATTAGGTATAACAGCATGCATAGATAGTCCCATTAACCCAAAACATCAGATTTGGAACAGTTACATAGCAAACAGAACACATGCATATATGGGACCACAGTGGCCATTGCAAAAGCATGCAGGTTACATTGATAGCAATAGGCCACCAACGTGAGAGTATTTCAACATGGAACATGCATAGAAACACATTTCAATATTTGTCAAGCAATAGGGCATATGTCCCAACAGTAGATTTAATTGTACACCTACCTATCGATTTGTGTATTTAGATTATTGTTGCAGATATGGTGGTGGGGGGGAGAGACATGTCAGTTAGCAACTTATATATCCCTGCAGTTCTCACTCCTTTCATAGTCACTGCTGTAATCCATAACTTACAGGTATTATTACACTACCTTATGGCCTTAGTTTGGACAGTGGTATGTTTGTAAACAAGTATATACGTGAACTGTGTTTTACCTACAGTCTCCACCTCTTACCTGGTATACCTGTGGAGGAATTGTTTGTTAAAACTACCTGACTGTTTCTACACATATTCCCAGATTCCAGGGTCATGTTATGCACATATCACTCAATCTCTTATTGCACACACTATGGTCAAGGCTTGACAACACGCAGGTGGAAATGGGACTTATTTTGACAACTGCCCACATAAACTTTGGGTGAGTTGCTACAATGACAGGTTTGTTTTCATATACATTTCTGAATATTTGCAGGTCTGACAATCAGTTATATGTCATTAAAAGCTGCCTAAAATTCTGAGATCATCACACTGATTTGCCAGGGGGATAGGGTAACAGGCAGCAGATATGGGCCAATTATCTGGACATTCTGAACAAATCTGTACAGTTGAGGGGTATGATTATGTATACAGCTTACTACCACTCCCAGGATTCGAACCATGGCTGTGTCTGCTAAAAATAAAACAGCTATTTCAATATTGCTGTGTATCTTGTCAGTTTTCTGTCTATAAGTCTCTCATGGTTTTACAATCTGACCTTGTAATTTCAACAGTCTTATACAGGCATTCCTAGACATTTTTATTATGTAGCACAGTGTGGGTGACAGTGATTACTAATACATTATTATTCAGAGAAACTGCAACATTAACAATGCCATACAATACCAGAATAAACAGTACTAGTCCAGGATTTCAATCTTTATTTCTAGACACGGTTTTCTTATCTGACAGACCTGTGGAGGAAATGTTTGTTAACACTACCTGAATGTCGCCACACATATTACCATATTCCAAGTTATTATTATGCACATACGTCTCACTCTGTTTCTGCACACACTTTGGTCATAGCTTCACAACATGGGAATAGAGAGGGGACATATTTTGCATATTACTCTCATAACATTTTGTTGAGTTGGTAGCATGACATGTTTGCTCTTATAGACATTTTTCTGATGGTCATGATGTCTGACAATCAGTTGTATGTCATTATTTGCTGCCTATACTTCTGGGATCATCCCACTGATTTGCCAGGGCGACAGGGTGACAGGCGGAAAATATAAGCCAATTATCTAAACATTCTGAAAAGATCTGTACAGTTGAGGGGTATGATTATGCATACAGCTTACTACCATTCCCAGGATTTGAACCATGGCTGTGTGTGCTAAAGGTACAACAGTTTACATCACAGTAGAGTGTGCTATTCCTGTGTATCTTTTCACTGTTTACTGTCTGTCTCCCTCAGTTGTACAATATGACCTTGTGATTACAACAGTCGTATACAGACATTCCTACACATTTTATTTATGTAGCACAGAGTGGGTAATAGTGCTTAATACAACAGTACTATTACGAGAATGCAACACAACATTACCATATGATACCAGAGTAAACACAAGCAGTCCAGGAGTTAGAGCTTTATTTCCAGCTGTTACAGTTTTATTTAACTACAACCTATATGAGACTCTTCCTGCCATATTGTCTGGTTTATTCAGTATATCCCATACACAATACAGTTTTTATACTAGCAATTAACTTTCTACTACTTTTATATTTGTTCCTTATGACAGTACATGCAAGATTATTACTAACCTGCCTCGCAACGCAGCCTTTGCAGCCTACACACATGGGCTTCCTGATTCACAGCCCACTCCGCTGCAGCTGTTACAGACATAGAGACATATTTAGACATACCTATCCATAATATACATGGGGTAGGCAATTATTAAACAGTTAGTAGAATGAGTACTTACACACTGCTGGGACATCACCCATCTGTCTGGCTTCTTGGGAACACTGATCCAAGAGCTCCCTCTTCCTCCAGTTCACGTCAGCATAGTGATGCCTGACCTGCTCACCAGTTCAAGGGATACCAGTGGCTCTGGTGAGGTCACGGGCGAGACATTTCCAGGCTTCTGCTTTATATTGGGAGCCCTGGTACTGGCCCTGCAGCAGTCTCTGTTCATGGTCTTTTACCAGGAGTCCTACCATGACCTTAAACTCCTGGATGCCCCATTGCTGCACTCAGAAGCACAATCCTTCTCCAATACCAGCCATTGTGCCTACAGGAGGAAGCTGCAACCAGTTATGAGATGTATTCCCACTTGTGGGATTTAAATATGGCCAATTTCCTGCACTTTGCTGTGATTGGATGATATGAAAATGCTAAGCTATGGGCAAACCTGCTTACCTAAGGTTGGCATTGCCTAAAGGGAAATAGCAATGGGCAAATCTATTTAGCTGGGCTACTCATTGCTTGCACTTGGCAAGCAGAGGTGTGCAATGCTTAGCATTGCTTATTTTTAATTTTACACACTATTTGCTGTATGGCATTGATTTATCTTTAATTACATGTTATAAATTTGTTTAGTATTCCTGATTCATGTGTACATATACTGTATCGGACACTTGTTTTAATCAGGGGATTCCACCACTTTATTACAATGACACCTCACATCTGATCTTAATGCAGTATTTCAGTTCACAAGTAGATGTTATTAAGTAGGTTATACAATGAAATAATTGTTTATAAATTCCTTTCACATGTAAGATGGGAATTTGTTATAGTGAGGATTGAACCCAGAATGACTGCTTGCAAAGCGAGCACTCCAACCACTATACTATTGCGTCTATAGAATGAATCTTGCTAGTTAACTTCTTGTGGCATGTAAGCTGGAGTATGCATAGCTAAGACGGGCAAACCCATGCAGCTACAGTTAAACTTTATCACTTTTATAAAAAATAAAATAAAATTGTGATTGTAACTATGAGCATTCTCGCTCATTGTAATTGCTATACAGCAATTCTTGAGTGCAGGGGCATGTATATTGTAAGAGCTCTGCTCTCAGACACACCCCCTGCACTCGTCCGCAGCTCCATGTTCGTTTAGGAGCACAGCCAGTACGCCTTCATAAATATGCATGGCGTGCTGCCATGCTGCACTTAAATGGCCATTTCCATGCAGGAATAAGTTATTCCTGCACGGAACATTGTTGAATCCTGGGGAATGTTTAGCAAAGAGTATTCATTATGGAAGATCCTTACTAGAAAAGTTACAGCCTAAAAGTTTTAATTCAGACCTAAATTTGATGTATCATTTAATCTTGCACATAATACTCCAGTGTCACCTCATATGTTTTAAACAGCCAACCTCAATGATTTTAATGATAACATTTTATTCTGTTTATTTAGTTATCAGAAATATATACCCAAGAGAGCCATTCTAGCCATTCATGCCTGAGCTCACTGTAGAATGGTGTCTTTGTCAACTATTAGACTCCAATTGTCTTACTGCATATCCTTCTATTCAGCATCTGTGGTCAGTGACAGGTATGCCTGATGCTGACTCTAATTCCAAAGAACGAATGACCCATTGTCACTTTATCTGTATTAGAACATAAGTCTGACCATCTGATGTAGCCATTTGAAATAGGAATATTATTCTGCATATCACAATAGTCATTTCTATTACAATAGAGCACCAGTGAGCAGTTTACAAATAAGGTGAAAAAGGTGAATATCTTAAACAAAGTGGGTTGCACAGCCCAAATAATTTATAATGAAACATTATTTACCATTTTACTATGAAAAGTGCAGAAAGTTCAAAATATAACTTTATTTTGCTGACAACAAAAAAAATCTTGAATTAAAACAATTACTGATAATCTGTACAAATGTGTAAGCTTAATCCTTTTTCTTTGTGTCACTAATGGCCATAGTTCACCATGGTAGAAAAACATTGGCTTTATTTTGGGTTCAAATGGGTATTTTTTTCAGTTTTGTTTAGGTTTGTGCAAGGTGAAGAGGCAGCAAAGGCCTATAGTTGGGATATGAATTTACATTATTAACAAAAGAAAGAAAGAGTGCCATTTTATGGCTTGACATGGTACAGGAGTGAGCATAACTGTCTCACTGTGACTAGGTAGTCAGAGATTGCAGTCTTGGTTCCTCAACAGGTACTGCATACACTTTTGATACAGAAGGATGTAGGTTCTGTTTGCATCCCAGGCAGCAGATGATGTTTCCAATACTGTCATTGCCATTCAAGTTAAGGGGTAGGATTCACTCCTGAAGGTGTCACCCTTTGAATGTAAAGTTAAAGTGAGCCCCATCTGCTTGAGTCCATGGCTGCTCATGTGGATATAAAATATCCCATGGAACTAATCAAAAAAGTAGGAGTCCTTTATTAAATAAATGACTTACATAATTTACATTGCATACAACATTTACATTCTTCACATATATTATGCATTGTTTACAATTATGTACAATTTTTTATATCTTTACAATTATTTACAGGTTTTCATTCTTTTAAACACTTCAGTATATTTTGCATTACTATCTATACAAATATATACACACTAAGAGCCCACTGTTTTTCCCTCAACCAAAATATTATACATCTTAATATCTCAGCCAGTATCCACTTACCTGCATACTTTATCTCATTCATTCTTTCATTCCATATAGTCCAGATTATATAAAACAGCATCCTGTCATTTTTGTTGCCAATTCCTTACTCTTATTACTAAAAGAACCAAACTCAATCATGCCCATATTGATTATTCCTATTTCCATAATACGTTCCAAATAATTTTCTCCACATAACATATCCCATAGTTTCTTTACCCTTTCACATTGCAAAAACAAACATCTTCTATGGTTTCAGTCCCACCACAATAATGACAAATTATTTCTTCTATTTTTTATATGGTATATTAGCATTTATTGGAAATTTGCTTATAGTCTCCCTAAAATATTTCTACATTCAATATACTTTTTATACTATTCTATTATTTTTTAATGCCTTTATCTTTTTATCCTTTATTTTTTCCATGAATATATACAGTAATATTCATTATATTCATATACCATATTTTCCTGTTTTCTTCCACAATGTAATCTTCTCTTGATATGTTATTCCCCAGGATTCAGCAAGCTCTGCACGGTGTGGAGGAATAGTGCAAGAGCTGCTGCAGGCAATATGGACGATGTGCGATCCAGGAAAGAGCTCCCGGGATGTGCATGAGCGCTCCTCCACTATTCCTGCATGGACACAGCCCCTGTATGCTAATTACCTCATTTGCTGGTGAAAACCATGCAAATGAGTTGAATTAGCGATCCAGGAAGCAGGCAGGGATCCGTGCAGGAACAGTGTAGACTGCAGAAATTTATTCATCCAGTAGCTGAATAAATTTCTGCAAACTACAAAATGGAGGCATAACTGCTTGTAAAAAAGCATGTATAATAAGGGTCAGGCATGCCAATGGCCAAATATATTGCCATAGACATGAAAAATACTTTCAAAATTAGAAAAAAATAACTTTTTTTTGCCGATTTCAGCTGGTTAAGAGTAGGACAGCGGTGTGCAAATGGGATCGAACTGAAAATTTAAAAAAAGCTGGAAATAAGCTTTTAAACCAAAATCATCATTTTGCCATAAAAGTCAATGGCATGCATAACACAACAAGACCATGGAATAGTGGTTGCTAAAGGAGAAGGCTGAGTGTCGGTTTTGTAACCATGCTTTAGCAGTCAGTTCTATGCAAATGAGGGGAATGATATTGAATCACAGATTTCCCCTCAGTGCTAGCTTCCACCCAACCGTGTAGGTGCAATAACACCATTGCCTAAGCCTAAGACCTAGATAACCTCATGAGGGGGAGTGTCATGACTGCTGTAAGCTTATTTGGGCACAGTGGCCTGTGTTTGCCCTTCGTTAAGCACAACTAAGGAAGGGGGTGTGTCTGAAGCTGCCTAGCAGTATTTACATTGCCTAAATGGGTGTGCACACCACGCACCTGGTTTTAAACAAAAAAATAAATAAATAAAGCCAGGAAATAGCAGCTCCATTCACATCTGAGCACTGGGTATGAGCAGTGTGCCTTGGGGCTTAAATGGGAAGGCAATGGAAAGGGAAAACAGCAGTAGGAAGGTAATCAAGGAGAACTAGCATAGATGGCAGGTTAAATGTATCAGAATCAGCCAATTACACAGGAGGCAGCCCAGCCCAGCACAGCACACTACTATAAATTATGCAAACACCTTTCACTCTGTTTTTACCAACAAACGCTACACCACTGGTGTACACAAATGGGGAAATTTTACCTAACAAAACAAACAAAATGATAGGGGCTGCTGTCGCTCTCAGAAATCAATATGTGGATGAGGCTGAGGTTGGTGAGGATGAGAATGCTGATGACCAACCCACAGTGAGGAGAAGAATGAGAGTATACTGACTCAGCATAACCTACCAGGGGCTACATGAGCTGGAGATAGTGGAGCGCTATAGGGTGGACAGGGACCTCCTACTGCAAATTGTTGAGCTGTGCCGGCCACACCTCACACACAGAACCAACAGAGGGAACCCATCCCAGTGGATACCAAGGTATGTGTAGGCTTAAGAATACTAGCCACAGGTAACTTCCAAAGGCCAACTGGGGATATCATAGGGATCTCAAAGGCATCAGCATCCAGGGTTCTCCACCAGTTCCTGGATGCAATGTCAGCACATGCCAATGTGCACATATATTTCCACAAGACCCATGATGTGTTGACCAGCAATATGCATCTCTTCCACCAAATAGCAGAATACCCTGAGGTAATGGGTGCTATAGACTGCACGCATATACACATCAAACCAACACCCGGCGAGCGGGATAGGGTCTACATAAACCACAATGGCTTCCTGTCCATCAACTGCCAGGTCATGTGTGATGCCCAGGGCATTAAAATAAATGTTTGTGCTGGCAGCCCTGGAAGCTATCATGACTCCCACATCTGGCATATGACACAGCTGTACCAGAGATTTGAGAGTGGGGACATCCCATATGGCCACCTAGTGGGGGATGTTGGTTACTCAGTGGAGCCATGGCTGATGACACCCATCAGAAATGCACATACACCTGAATAAGAACTCCATAATGAGGCACACGCACAAACCAGAATCATAATAGAGCATGTGTTTGGGATGCTCAAGTCATGGTTCCAGTGCCTGGACATATCCAGTGGAGCCATGCAGTACTCTCCAGCTACATGTACCCACACTTTCATTGTATGTGCCATGCTACACAATATGATCCTGTGGAAACAGCTGCAGCAGGAACAACACAGGGCAGGGCCACACATCCCCCCCACCATTGCCAAGGCCAGCACAGGCACAGACTGACTCAGAGGAAGTACAACCTGAGCCTGCCCCTGTAGGCAGAAGGAGCCGTGCCCAGTATGCCCAGGCTTTGGCAAAGAGTCAGTGCATAGCACATACTCTGACACTGTAGGAACACAGGGAATGACACCTCTCTCTGACTCGCACATACACTAAAAGGGATGCCAAATATGACACTACCTGTGCTTAACCATATATAAGGAGTGTACTATAGTGCAGTGGTATCATTGTTGCCTCATAGCAAGAGGTTATCCCATTCGATTCTCGGCTGGAGCACATTCTGTGTGGAGTCTGCATGTCCTCCCCATGGTCGAGTGGCATTCGAAAGACATGCATGAATGGGCGTGCCTTCATTAAAGGTTGGGCATTGGGCTGGCACCTCGGCACCGTAAAAATCTACTGCCAATCATTAGTGTACCGGAGTTCGGCTATGGCGACTCCTAACCAGGAAAAGCTGAAAAAAGAAGAACTATGTGCATCCAATATTGTCAGCCCTCTAGCACCATCCTCAATACTGGCACAACCACAAGGTAAGTCACTCTCCCTATCAATTGCTGAATGAAGTAATATGTTCTGCTACTTGTGTCTATTGTATGGATGTGCACATGCAAGGGGATTGGGTGGCTGAATGGGATAGCAGCAGATAGTAGACACCTATATGGGCAGCATAAAATCCATAACAAATACTGGTGTCAACATAGTAGGCAGTACTAGACAAGGTGACAAATCCCACTACAGGGCATGTGGTGGTCCAAATCTGTATCCATAGGACACACACATGCATGTCAGTGAGGCTCACATAGCCAACAACAGTCTCAGCCAGCAGGACAGGTGTAAATGACCACAAAGAAAGGCTTTGCTAATGCCTCCAATTGATTGCAATGGAGAAAAGCCCCCCTCCAGACCTACACAGACAAACTACAACAGGTCAGGCAGTTGGATCTTAATTCTGAAGGGTAAGAAGTCTGGTAGCCTTCAGCACTATAGTATATGTGGTGCTTGTGATAACTGTGTAACATAACAGTACAAGTCATTATTCATTAAGCAGTCATATACACAGTCCTGTCAAATGTAAAGTTGTGTGTGACTGAGTGTTGTGTGTGTTCCCAGATGAATGGTTTATGGCCCATTCACACAAACTGCACTCCTCATTGCCCTAGTTTAGGTAGCCTGCTTATGTCAGCCACCTTGAAATACCCCTTTGGTCAAGGGCTAGCCCTATAAGCTCCATGGTGAGTGTGATAACGGTGTAATGCTACAGTGTAACATATTACCTAGGTAGGAGTTCTAATCTCAGACATGGCAGCTGTGTGTGCCTGTGTGTGTGTAGAGAATAATGCTTTTGAGGCCATTCATAGTCACTACACCTGTCATTGCCCTACTTTAGCAAACCTGCTGATGTCAGTCACCTTGAAATACCTTCTCAGACAAAATTCAGCCCTGTCAGCTCCATAGCATATGCAATAACTGCATAATCCTATAGTGTGATGCACTAGTTAGGTAGATGTTCTAATCCCAAACATGGCAACTGTGAAACTCTGTGCAGGTGTTTGCAGAGTAATGATTTTGAGGCCATTTACAGTCAGTACATCTCCCATTGCCCTACTATTGCAAGCCTGCTGATGTCAGGCATCTTGAAATACCTCCTTGGGCAAAATTCAGCCTTATAAGCTCTGTGATGCATACAATAAGTGCATAATGCTATAGTGTGATGTACTAGTTAGGTAGGAGTTATAATCTCAAACATGGTAACTGTGAAACTCTGTGCAATAACTGCATTATGCTATATTGTGATGCACTAGTTAGTTATGAGTTCTAATACCAGACATGGCAACTGTGAAGCTGTGTGTGTGTGTGTGTGTGTGTGTGTGTGTGTGTGTGTGTGTGTGTGTGTGTGTGTGTGTGTGTAGAGAGTAATGCTTTTGAGGCCATTCACAGAAACTACACCTCCCATTGCCTTACTTTAGCAAGCATGCTGATGTCATCTACCTTGAAATACACCTTTGGAGAAGGGCTAGCCCTATAAGCTCCGTGGTGCATGCCATAAATGCAGAACAATAAAGTAGCAGTAGCTGCACAGCTATGGGTTTGAGTCTCATCTGTGTCAAGTGTTTTTGTGTGTACTTAAAAGATTTTGTCCACAGTTACAGTCAGTACATATCTCTGAGCCTGACATTAGCAGTCCTGCAGATATCATCCATCTTACAAGTATCTGTTGCAAAATGTAAACCATGTCATGTCAGTGGTGCATGTGGTAAATGTGTAACCATAATGGTCCATAATGGCTGTTAGATAGTGGTTTGAACCTTACCTCTGGCAAATGTAAATGTGTGATTAAGGTAAAATTATTTTTGGATTCTCTCACCCACTACATCACCCAATGCCAGTATTTACAAGGGCTGGTGATGTTCCTCACCTTAAAAGTACCTTGGGACAACACCTATCTAATAAGTTCCATGGCATGTGCGATAAATGTGGTTCAGTGTAGTAGCAATACATAGCTAGATAGGGGTTTGAATCTCAGTACTGACAACTGCGCATGTGTGTCTGTCAGCAGTATCCTGTGTGGAGGTTGCTGTGATTGTGTAATGACAGGATGCAGTGTGGGACAGATTTTGCTAAATTATTATATTGAGGACCTACTATATGTCAAAATGTTCAACTTACAAGGACAACAGATGTCAAACAGCAGAGAGGCTGGTGTAGACAATCCATAGCCCTACATTTGACATTATGGATCGATGAACAATATAGGCAACCCTTGTATTACTCAGAGAACACTCTCCACCCATGTCTCATACACAAACACACTTGGCTAGGCAACAACCACTATATTGGTAGTTCCCTGCATATTGCCCACAGATGTTAACCACAGTGTGATTGCAGTGGACTACATGCCTGTTGACCACAACACTGCCACTGACATCAGAATGTACTGTGATGTGTAACATCTCCTGACTGAGTGTGTGTTATCCAGCAAGTAAAAGGACATGGCACCCTGTTCCATACCTACAATAGACAAATAATTGCTTACAGTGGTCCTTTGCTATGTTCCCCGCTGGATGCCTGCAACAACTGTAGAGTCTGAAAATGTAGCCCAAAAAGGCAATACCATGCCTTATACACATGCCCTGTATGGACAGATGCCACAAACTCCAATGAATACCTGTATCATGCTGTCAGTGTAGATGCAGGCATGACCACAGTTCCATAGCCAGGTCTCACCACATGAAGTAAGGAATGCTACATCAGATTATAACAATATGTCCACACAACATGCCCCAGAGACCCCAAATACACTTCCACATGTCACAGAACATACATGTGGGACATGTGCACAACCCAGACACTGTCCATGTTATGGAATATAGATCACATGCATGGCAAGCATTGCACAGCACTGGCCACCCACAATAGTAAGCCAGATGAGTGGATGGTGAATACAGTATCCACATGTGTGGGCCAATCCAGGGACTACACCCCTGAGCCACACTGGAGACCATTGCCATGTGGCCTGACGCCAAGGTATTCCCTTTGCCTTGCCTTGTACAGCCTTCTGGCACAGTCAAATACTACACACCTGTGAAGCAATGAACCCATGCATTTCAGTACTGGCAAGTATGTATGTGTGTGTGTGCGTGTGTGTGTGTGTGCATGTGTGTGTGTGTGTGTGTGTGTGTGTGTGTGTGTGTGTGTGTGTGTGTAGATTAATGATTTTGAATCCATTCACACTCATTACACCTCCCATTGCCCTATGGTAGCAAGCCTGTTGATGTCAGTCACCTTGAAATAACCCTTTGGCCATATGTCAGCCTGATAAGCTCAGTGGCACATGTGATAACTGAGTAATACTGTAGTGTAATAAACTAGTTAGGTAGGAATTCTAATACTGACCCTGCCAACTGTGATAATGTGTGTGGTTTTGTTTTCCTTCACACCTGCTTTTGTGGAGAGTCACATGTACTACACTTCCCTTATCCCTCCTTTATCACTGCTGCTGATATCACTCACCTTCAAAGATACCTTTGGACAGCTCTCCATCATGTAAGCTATGTGGTGCATGCAATAACTGCATAACAATGTAATATTAATACATAGTCAGGTAGGGGTTTGAAACTCAGTACTGGTAAATTTGTGTGTGTGTTATCATTGTCCAGTGTGACTGTTGGGGTGATTGTGTAATGACAGGATCCATTGCAGCGTGGGTTTTGCCACATCATTATATTGAGGAACTACATGTCCTATTGTCAACATTACAAGGCCAACATTTTCCAAACATTGTAGAGATTGTTGTTGACAATCTTCAGCCATAAATGTGTACAGCCATGTACAATTACCATGTGACAGTATGGATTAGTCCACAATATAGGCAACCATCATCAAGCCCAGATACCACTCTCCAGCCATGGATCATACACAAACATGCCCGGCTCTTACTCTCCTACTCCCATCCTTTCTTACTTTGTCACTGTCTGTCTCTCTCACTCCCTTTCTGGTGGATGTGGAAAAGTACACCTGCTTTGATTAGGCAGCAGCTTGAGTTTTGTAAGTGATGCTCATGATCAGCTGATGGCCTGTGCATGAATTGCAGTCCCCCATTAACTAATTGCATGTGGAATAGCTGTGGTATCATTCCTATAGCCAATTGCATGGAAACACACTCATATAACTAAGTACTTCATGTGGGTGTTGGCCCTTTTCCTTCACTGTGAGAAGGACTTCAAGCTGCTGTTTGACAAACACCATCACAGAGGGTAGTTGGATATACCTCTTACAACATACACTGTGGAGACAGGCCAACAAACAGGAGGGGTATGTTCCAGACATGGGGACAGAATGTAAGTATTGCTCTTCTACATTTGAAGTAATGTTGATTTAACAGGGTTTGTGTGGATATGGCTGTTCTACATGATTTAATATCTGTCATGACAGTGTTATGTGGTTGAGGAAACTCTCACCTGTAGGGCTATCTGCAGACTGGTCAGTGTTTGGAGTCTTACAGGTGTTGTGTTACTCACACATTTCCTATCTTTAGAAATGCAGTAGCATACCCTGAGGATTGCAGTCAGTACATGGTGACTTCCATGTGAGTTACTGACTCCATATCCCTCAGAAGACATATATCACAACAAACCCATGTTACATCACTAAATGTATGAGTTTATCACAGCAACATGTCAATACTGGCCCTGTGTTTGTGCCTCAAGTCACAACTCTGTCAACCTTTGTACATATTTCATGCAGTAAGAGGTGCATATCTTCAGTACATCATTATTTACTGACACCACACCTGATAATAAGCCAGTGAGATATCAGACTGCTAGACATGTTATGTATATTAGGCCTTATATTTGAGGACAAAACCTGGACATTCTGTTGTAGTGTGCACAGTACTGAGGTCTGTGTACTTATGGTGATTGTTGACAGAGTGTGTACTGTGAATATGTACCTTGGCCTGTGTACAGACTGTGGTAGATTTCATTGTTCTTGGTCCTGTTCTATCTGATGTTGCATGCTGCTCCAGTGTATGGTACCCTATCGGCATACATGTTTGTAGGGCCAGACCGACACATGTCCCATACCACAGTCAGACATTGGAATACACTGTGTATTGGCCCAGTATATGTAGGGTTAGTGTGTGAGTGGCACATATGAGGATGGTGTTGTTTACACAGTCCATATACTGTAATCTTAAGTACGCTTACCATATGTGACTGTGTCTGTGTTCAGATTGGTTGTGTGTATGCACTTTCACATAGGTGTCTGTTACTCTATGCTGTTACATGCCTGTAGAGTGATATATTTGCAAGTACATGTATATTCCCCCATAAGAAATGTAGGCAAGTGTGGTAGCAGTCTGCATGTAGTTTGGACACTGCTTTATGACTAGTCTTGCAGCTCAGTGTATTTACCCAGTGTGATGTTATGTCCTGATATTTGTCAGATGTACTGCTGCTAGGACACCATAACTGCTGTGAATTTCTGACAAAGCAGTGGGATGCTGTACAGATGTATATCACTAACTTGTGGGTAGTATGTGGGCTTGGGATCTCTACTCCTCCAGTTATTATGTGTCAGGACAGACAGGGGTGTGTGAATGCATAAACTGTGTGAGCTTATCTATTCCAGTATTTTCGTGATATCCCCATTTACATGGCTGTAAACATCCACTTTGTCAGGCTTGGTCCACATGTCTTGCACTAAGGGGTTCTGTGTATACCTCTGGACTGACCAGAGTGTGTCAGACTGTCCACATAGGAGGCGACAATTAAGGAATAATTTGAGTTATAGTGAAAGGCAGGCTTGGAGAAGTTTACAGCTTAATGAAAATATCTCAATAAGACCGGCAGATAAAGGAGGTCCTATTGTTATTATGGATTTTATTCAGTATGTTAGATCAATGGAAAGTATGTTAAGTGAACAGAAATACTACAAGCTCATTACCTTAGAAGACATACATCAAATCATGTCATCGGTCTGGAGACATTAATGGATGATTTGAGGAGTGGCTTGATAACAGCTGATGTGTTTGGATATCTGAATGTTGATTATCCACTCATACCTTTGATACAGGGCTTACCAAAAGTCCATAAACAGCCAATAGATCCACCTATGAGGCCAGTTGTGGCAGGTGGAGGATGGGTAACTGAACCACTGTCCCTCTATGTGGAGAAGCATCTATGTCCTGTAATAGATAAGGGCACCATTGTCCTGAAAGACTCCAAACAATTTCTTATAGAACTTTATGAGTGTATCACTAATGTTGACATCTTGAAGAGAGTGACATTTGTCACTATGGATGTTCAATCACTGTTCACCAATATTCCCAATGATTTGGGTGTGCAATATCTCTATGAGTATTTAACTATGCACAGTGAGTATGACTCTGTACAGACAGACTTTATATGCCATTTGTTGGAAATAGTTCTTGAGAAGAACGTTTTCACTTTCAATGGAAAAATGTATATTCAGAATGATGGCGTGGCTATGGGCACTTCATGTGTCAATAGCTACGTCAACATGTTTCTGGCCCATTGGGAAAACATTGTATTATTTAGGACAGAGTCTTACAGACAACATGTGATTTTTTTATTGGCGTTTTGTCAATGATTTGTTTTTTCTTTGGAGTGGTAACCAACAAGAGTTAGGTGAGTTTCACGAGATGATGAATGGGTTGACTGAGTGTTTAAACTTCACTATGGAGTCATCGAAGGAGAAAATAGAATATTTAGATCTTTATATTGAGAATTTGTGGAATGGATTAATTAATACTGGGGTCTTTCAGAAACCTTGTCAAAGAAATTGCCTATTGAATAGACCGAGTATGCATCCCAACTTTATTTTTAAGAACTTGGTCAGAGGACAAGAGATGAGGGCCTCTAGATTGAACCCTACATTTGAAGGGTTCAAGAGAGAACTAGGTGGACTTTGTGGTAGACTTATTAGTAGAGGTTATCGACCAGATGAGATACGAGACACTTTGTCCAATGTCAGTGATCTTAGAGATACCGTTGCCACTTCCTATTTTGGCCCAAGTAGGAATGTGATATTACCACAGAAACAACCCATGGAAAAACTTAGGGTCCCATCGTTCTTTACCCAGGATAACAAGGAGCTCTTTCAGATCTTTAGTAAGCATTGGTCTGTCCTGAAAGTTGATCCAGCATTGGGTGGGATAGGTGACAGACCCAGGTTCCGTTTTAGGAACAGAAAAAAAATAAAATTGAAAAGGCTTCTATGTTATGGCAATACTGCTGAGATTAGTTTAAATAACAATGCTTCCACATGCCCTTGAGAGAAGTGCAATTTTTGCACATTCATAAATACTTCCAATAAGTTTATTCATCTGGATTTGGATAGGGAATTTACTTTTAAGGTTGAAGCTAACTGTGCCACTTCTAAGGTAATGTATTTAGCGGAGTGTGACCTCTGCCACTCATTTTATGTGGGCAAGACGAATAGAGCCCTTAAGAATAGAATAAAAGAACATATATATATAGTATCAAGATTAAATCAGAACATAATGCTTTATCTAAACATGTTGTAACAGCAGGGGAAACACACAAGTTTAGCTTTAGGGTTTTAGAGGTTATATACCCACAAATTAGAGAAGGTTACATCAGGAATTACAGTGAAAGTAGAGAGGCACATTGGATTATTCTCCTTAGAGCCGATAGGGGCTTAGGTTTAAATGAAAGAGCTTCTATAAAACCGATGCTTAGAAATAGGAGGGTACAGAAATAACATCTGTATCCATTTTGTGTCAACCCTTCTGTTGAAGTATTCATTATTTATTGTTTGTTGCATTAATAATCAATTTTGAATGGTTTTTAGTGCATTTGTCCTGGTATATATGATGTTCTGATGGCCAAAATTTTTTTTAATGAATATTTAAATGATTTTTATGTATTGTAACTTTAACTTAATTGATGCCTGTCTGTGATCTGATGATTAGTGTACTGTGTATATATAATGAGTGTTGGATGTTGTATGTGGTTATATGGTCTGAAGAAGCTCTTTAGCGAAAGCGCTTACCTCCTTGATTTTTGTGTTGCCAATAAATATCTTATTTATACTTGAATTTACGAAGAGCCTGGTTGTCTCTTTACTGGTTTATGCATAGCATTATTACTATATATATATATATATATATATATATATATATATATATATATATATATATATGTATAGGAGCACTTTACATACTCGAATTACTGACAGCTCAAATTGCATATGGTTGAGACCATATGCTCGAGCTTTCAGTAACTCAAATGGGTAAAGTGTTAAAAAATAGCACTTTACTTACATTAAAACATTACTTACCCACAGAGGCAAGGACCCCTGTACGGTCTGTGTGTAAGTAACATTTTCATTTTTTTTTTTTGCGTTGGTGACAGGAAATGGGAAATCTCCCATTTTGCGCTTCCACATACAGCGTGAAATGGGAGATTTCCATTTTCCCCACTGTAGCTAGATCTCGGAGATGGTATGTTTAAGTAGGGGGAAGCCCCCCTGCAAAAGTGATGCTTGACTTTTTTTGTGTTTTTTTTACATTTCATTTTAGGATTTTGAGTTTCCAAAAATTGAACTTATGGTCTCGACCATATGAAGTTCGGGTTGTTGGGAATTCGAGCTTCTAAAGTGAATATATATATATATATATATATATATATATATATATATATATATATATGTATATATATATATATATATATATATAGATATATATACATGTATATATATCTATATATATATCTATATATATATATATATATATATATATATATATATATATATATACACATACACATATATATGTACATATAGACATATATATGTTTACATACATACATATATATCTATATATATATATATATATATATATATATATATATATATATATATATATATATATATATTTATGTATATATATGGCTCTACCTGAAATGGTCAACAAGCCATTTGATCGACTTTCATTTGGTCGACATATATATATATATATATATATATATATATATATATATATATATATATATATATATATATATATATATATATATATATATATATATATAGTTATGAGGGTGTGGGGCAAAGCCCCCCACATAAAACTGCTTGTCGACCAAATGAATTGTTGACCAAATGAAAGTCGATCAAATGGCTTATCGACCATGTGAAGTAGACCCATATATATATACATATGTATATATATATATATATATATATATATATATATACATGTACATACACACATATATACATACAGACATGTATATATATATATATATATATATATATATATATATATATGTTTACATATCTATATATATATATATATATATATATATATATATATATATATATATATATACACGGATAGATCTATATATGACCAAATATATGATGCAATATACATATTATAGAAATATCTATCTATCTATATATATGTATATATATATATATATATATATATATATATATATATATATATATATATATATATCCATATCTTTATGTGTACACGAGTGTTGCATTTACCTTCCCAGATGTATCCCACCATATTTATCTAATATGTGTTTATATAGATATAACAACATACTGATTAAAAATATTTCCACTAACAAGTACTACACAACTGTAGAAGTCAAAGCAGTTGTTCACTACTATTCAATATGCATACTGACAGTTACATTGGAAAGAAACAACAAATGTCTTCATATCTGTGATGGCTTAGTGGTTAACTACTCTGACTCTAGTGTTCAGGGACCTGGGTTGAAGACCTGCAAGGGCTATATATTTTGTTGCTAGGCAGAACAATGGCTGTTGGATACAGAGTGGTTAAGGCAGTTTTAAGCAGCTTTAAGCAGGTTTGCATGGGTTTGGGCGACGGTAAGTGGTGCTAACATGCTGTTAAACGAAAAGGTGCTTATACCTTGCAGGCTTTGCTTACCAGTGCACAAATCTGCTTAGCATTTATATTGCAGCAGTGCTGGAACCTGCTAAGCATTGCTCAGCCTTGATAACCAGTGATCACATTCCAGTCTGATAAAATAGTAGGGTAATGACATCTTTAATAAGTGTATTTAATTCCATGGTCATAACATGCATCTATGTGCTGTCATTATAGTAGCGAGGGGTATGAGTCTACTGTCTGGGACACCTGAGTATATATGGCTTGTACAACACACTTTTCCATTTGAATGTGTTTCATACATGGGTAGTATTCCAGGTTATATGCAGTCACACTGGCATGTAGTGTATCATTACGTTACTACTGTTAACAGTGCTTTCCCAAGTAAGAGTAGATTGCAGATTGTAATACTGCAACCAAACTCCCCTGCATGCAAAGATGAACTCTGAGTCCTGACTATCATGTTCTTGGTGTGTGAGCTGTGTGTCAGTACGTATTTGCTACTGGATATTGATCTGACATGTGGATATTAACTTTAGACTGCTGTGTTTATAGGACATGTCATTGAGAGCTGCTGTCATGTAGTAATGGCATACCTATCAGTGTCAGATGTCTATCTGTCAAAACATTCATCCTAATGCGTAAACAGTTGGCTAGCTGATGTCTGTCTATCCTCTGTACAGATGTGGATGCTTACAGGCAATCTATGCTTGACTGACACTGACATGTCTGCCCAGCTGTTATGAATGCCACAGCTAGGAATCCTCACCCTGTACGCACCACATGCCATGGATACCTCAACTACATTACCACAGTCAACAGACCATGCTTGGGTACAGTTCTCCAAGACAGACACTGACCATGTTATGTAATACATGTTGCATACATGTTAATTGGAGCACCTCACTGTCCCGCTGCATGCGGCAACCAGATGAATGGATGTTGCATTTAACTCTCACCCTGAGGATCACTCATGTGGCATCCATTGATAGATGGCCTGCTGATAAATGACAGGTGGCATGATACCACTGTACCCACATCCCCTACTCTTCTCATCTCTCTATGGTAAATATCCTGGTACACACCTAGGAACATCTGCACCTATGTACCCCAGTACTGACAAATGTGTCAGTGTGCATTACTGAAACTAACAGTGTCTGTGTGTTTGTAAACCTATAGTTGATAATACCCTGAGGGCCTACACACGCACTGCATTCCCATTCCCATAGTTAGATATGGCTGCTGCTGTAATGGACATTACATGTACCTTATTACACTCTTCACCCCATTGGCTACCTAGAGCTTCTAGTACCAGCACAACACTGTTGTACAAATGGGTAGATAGGCATGGGTTACCCTCTGAGTCCTGACAAGTGTGTGTATATGTGTGCAAGTGTGTATATTTGTAGGATACAGTATTCTGAGGCCACATTCTCCTAATACAATACACCTTGCCATACAGTATAAGGGATAGTGATGTTGCTTACTGTAGGAGAGCCATGACAAAGCATCACCCTACTATCCCTGTGGCATGTGCAATATATGAATATCCCTGTAGTAGCACTCCTGAGATACACAAGGGGTTGTATTGCAGTCCTGGTCAATGTGTGGTAGTGGGTTTTAGAATACTATCATGGGTTTCAGTGAGTACAATATCCAATGTGGGGTGTGGGTGCTGGGTATACTGTCTTTAAACCATGGTACCCCCAGTACATGTCCCAAGGTCTACTGTATGGGGACCACTGTCACCATCAACCATACAGGTAACTGATTACACTATCCACCCAAATGATGCATGTACTGTGTGCAACTTATCTGTAACAGAATGGACACACTGACAAGGCAGTTAGCACAGATAAACCCAGTTCTCTCAAATGTGTGTATGACTGTTATGTGTTTTTCAATGTGTATATGACAGTATGTCACACTATGTATTGTTCATAAACAACCAGTACATCCCCCATTACCATACTGTACAAGGCCAGGTGATGTTCATCACTTAACAATTAACCTGGGAAATACCTCATCCTAAAAGCTGTGTGGTGTGTGCAATTAAGGCCACACACATTAGTAACAATAAGTACCTAGATACGGGTTCTACTCTCAGTGTTGCCAAGTAAGAGTGTGTTTGTGTGTGTGTGTGTGTGTGTGTGTGTGTGTGTGCATGTGTGTGTGTATGTGAAGAGATCTTCTTCATTTTGCAGAAAATACATGTCACAGGAGGTCATCTGTCCAAGAACTGACTGGAAAATGCATGTTGTGGAAATTCATTCCATCAAAACTAGTAGTAGCTGTGTAAATGCCCTTTTCCCCACTGTATAGCTGTACAGCGATACTGGGGTTGGTATATATAGCTGGGTGTGGTTCTTGTGGACACAGCCACCATCATTGTGGTTATTGTTGTGTGTATCCCCTCTACTTAGTCGGCTGTAATACTGTACAGGTTATCTTAACAAGTTAAGTAGTTGTCAATCACACTATCTGCAGTTCTACACCACCCCTCACCCTCCAAAGGGTAGAGCTGTGCCACCCACACCAGCACACCTATGTTTACCAAGTTGAGGATTGCACTACATTGGGGAAGGGGACATATACCCTGCCAGTACCATCGGCAATGACATTAAACTAGCAGACTGATTATTTCCCAATGTGTTGTTGTGCCTATTCTGTCTTGATGGATTTACATAGGCTAAAATGGGTTTCCTGCAAAAGTACATACATCCATGTGTACAGTATTCTCTGTGTATTGCATCAACACCAAAGCCTGTGTGTATGTGTGTGTGTGTGTGTGTGTGTGTGTGTGTGTGTGTGTGTGTGTGTGTGTGTGTGTGTGTGTGTGTGTGTTATACACAAACATGTGGTGTGTATCACACAGTACACTTACCACTGTCCACTGTAGAAGGGCTGCTGACATAAGCTACCATGCACTCACCTGTATACATCCCCTCAGACCTATCAGGTATGTGGCACATGCAGTAACTTTTATACAGACCTGTGACTTGTGTTCAGCTGTACCCAGTATATGATACAGTCAATGTGTCACCACAGTGCCATATCCCTTGTAGGAAACAACAGCAGACAAACATCCTGCTAACACATAGACACCTACAACACAAACAGAATACACTATGGTGACCACAATCACTCAGTGTTAATAACAGCTATAATACATCATGGCTGGACAGCTACACATCCTGACATGTAAGCATTAAACTTTAGTGCTGAAAACATGTTACACAGCATTACATTGGTACACCTTAGTACAGTCACCCTGTGCATCAAAACCATATTAGCCGGTCCCTGCATCAATGTTATGGATAACAGGGATGTGGCATAGGTATTGTCATATGCAAAGGGTGTGTAGGTTTGCCAGAGACCTAGGCCGAGAAATTTGGTCTGGACACATTTGGACAGTTGGAATGTGGAGATGTGGTGTGTGTAGGTATGGTGTTGCCCTAGCTGTGTTGGTGATGTGTATGTGTGCACACAGATCTGCCATGTGGCTGCCCTATACAGGGGTTTGTTTGAAAGCTGCAGACCGTACCTATCAGGGTGTGCAGTTCACAGTCTCTGGCCAAAGACATAAGAACTGTGCCTTCCAGGGGTCCCATTGGCACTACCAGGTACAAGCCAAGATATGATACTCTCCCCTGATGATGACATATGTCTTCTGTATCTGGATCCATCTTGGGACCAGCCAGGGCCATGTGCATGTGGCCTGCTATGTTGTGGTGTGGACAGTGCCCCCCCTGCAGTGTGGGTGCTGGTATTGCCACTACAGGAGCAGCACTGACATCTTGCACGTCCACGTCAACTTCCACATGTTGGTTTTGCTGATCTACATTCATGTGGCTGTCACACTACTCCCACCATATACTCAAGCACAGGCATTGCATGGTTGAGGTTTCCCACCATCTCGCCCAACCATCTGTCCAGGACCTCTGCAAAATAATGGTGGGCACCTGCAAGATCACGGATGTTGTCAATAACAACAGAATGAGTAGCCCTCTGGAGCCTCAGACCCTGTCTGGTATATTGTTCCATATGTGCCTGCATCTAAACAATGGCCTGAAACATGCATCTGGTGATACCAGCTGTGGCACTTCTGCCAGGGGCATGACGACCAACACCCTCCTATGAGCACCCCTGTACATCTGCCAGAGTGGTACCTTGCCAGGCATCCGGTCATGGCTGCTCATGTCCAGACACACTTGCCATAGTCACCACATTGTCCTGTCCCATGCAACCACACACCAACTGTCCCTCATCTATGGCCACTGGTGATTGGGTATGTATAGGCAATGTGACTGTCTGCGGGGATGGAGTGGATAACAATGGGATGTCAAATGATGGCACAGCATATATGTTTCACATACCTGTTGTAGTATTGTCCTCTCTTCTATGTACACTTTGTGTCCCTTGTTTTATATAATTTTGTTTTGGTTTGGTTTGTAGATTTATTTCTCTCTCTCTCTCTCTCTCTCTCTCTCTCTCACTCTTTATCTCTCTCTCTCTCCACTACAGGGATTGAGCTGCTTTGAATAGGTTGCAGCATGGGTTTTGTAGCTGATGCTCATGATCAGGTGATGGCCTCTGCACCAATCAGTGTTCACCATTTGCTAAATGAATGCAGCCAGCTGTATAGTACTTCCAATTACCACTGTCCTGGCAACCCACTACTATAAATTACTACATCATGTGGGTGTTTTCTCTTTACCTTTCCTGTATTTAAGACATCCTTCCTGTGTGTGGGCAGCAGTGTTACAGAAAGCAAGTAGCAATACCTCTTACAACAGGACTTGCAGACACAGGCCAAATACATATTTGTATAAGGTTCCAGACCTACGGACAGTGTGAGTATTGTTATTATATGCATTGAATACCGTTAGTTTTACAGGGTTTGTGTGTACATGCTAGTTTTTCATGGAATGCAGTCTGTCTGCATAGCTCTCAACTGTAGGTCTATCCACATGATGGCCAGAGGATTGGCTGTTATGTTTTGTCTGTTCACCACACAGGTCATATCTCTGATATATCAGTGGCATTCTCTGTTGAGTGCTATCAGTACATGGCTACATCCATTTGTGTTTCTGACTTTATATTCCTGAGTAAGGGTATGTTGCAACCTATCCTGTAACACCAGCAACTTTCACAGTGTATAACAGTAATATTGCAAATATGGCTTTGTGTTCCAGCCTCTGTCCTCCACCTATATACCAGGCTTTGTCCATATGTCATGCAGTAAGAGGTTGTTAAGCAGTAGCCTATCATTATTTAGTGCTGGCAATCCTATCATTCCAGTGATGTTGTGGACTCCCACACAAATGGTGGGGTATGGCCCATATATAAGAGGGTTACAGCTGGACAAAACATGTGTGACCTTCTACAGTCCAGAGGTCAGTGTATGTAAAACACTGTTATATGCACTTG
>NC_056730.1:121507951-121560451 GCF_019279795.1 Protopterus annectens | reverse complement strand
GATGGTAGTAGTCGCACTGATGTCCCCACCAGATTTCAGTCACCAGTACTCCTTTACAGCCCTGAAGGTGGCTGTGCTGGGGGCTGGGCTGGAGGGGCCGCCTGCCCCTCTAGCTGCACCAATCTGCCCTCCACATGGTGCAGGCAGTCATCCAGCTCCATCTGTAGGACACTGCACACCATGCCACAGACCTCGTCCTGGGTGACAACATCCTCACCATGTCCACTTTCGGGGGGGCGAGCCCCATCCCTTGCAGTGGTTCCACCTGAGGGTGGTGCAGAACCAGCAGATGAGGGAGGTCTGGGTTGGGTCCCAGATGTGCTGGGACCTGATGCCTTGGCCAGGATATGTGCTATTGTGTGGAAATTAACAATGGATATTGGTTAGTCATGCAAAACACATTACATTAGTCAAAATATCATGCATGGATATTCCCATTTACCCAATACAGTGCAATTATAACACTGCCATAGCAAACAGAACCCATGCATATATGGAATGGCATTCATGGTTGCAACAGTATGCCAGTTAGTGGTACGTCAGGCAGGCAACAGAATGATTATTCAACAGGGAATGTTATTATGCACAAAGTTTAAACAATGGTCCCAACAGTAGAGATTTGTTTAGGAACATACCCATGTTGGTTTCAGTGTGATGGTTGCATCAGATGAGTGTTGGGGGAAGGGAACAAATTCAGTTGACAACTGCTATCAAGTATATTTGTCAGTACACTACTATTCACTACTCTACATTCTAACCACACTTACACTCTACATGGACCATTGGGGCTGCTACAGCACACCAACAACTGTAGATATCAGCAGAGCAATTGTGCCCTTATTTTAGTTATACACATCAGACCTGTTTCTATACCAGTTTCTTTCCATGTGGGCCCTGTGCAGATGAACTTTGTGCACATTGCATTGCTGTCTCTACACATATTTCAGATTCACATATTAGTTGCAGGAACTGCAGTGTTTCTTGTGCCTTTCACATGCATCTACTGTGATATTCTTTGTGTGCAGGTTTCTTGGTGACTGGGGAAACTATCCTCCATGACAGCATGACACCTGAGGGGCGTGTCTTGGCCAGACTGCAGAGTGTGGATGTCTAGCTTGCATCTATTTGTAGGACTGGGGCTGATCAACACAACAATTGCACATCTTTCATAGTTATAGACATCATACTAGTATTTCTATTCAGATTTCTTTACCTGTGTTCCCTGTATGGAAAATGTTATGTGTTGCAGTAAATTACGTTTTCTATTCAGATTGCACTTTACAACTGTAGAACCAGACTGTGAGATGCTAGTGGTGGTCCCTCGATTCAAACCATGGTGTGTGTGCAAACTTGAACTACAGGCCTAGTCCTTATCAGACTGAGCTACTGGGGAGTTGTGTGTTGCTTGTGACATTTCTATCTAGTACATAGTTTTGTGCACAGTACTTCTATTATGACGTGTTGCATTATTTGTTTCTCATTTTCAGTACACATTATGCATACACAACAGGCATTGGTGTCACTGTTTGTGAAACGTGCACATTAGCTGGTTTGCACATTTGACTGTTTTACAACTACATACTGCTATTTAGATTCCTGAGTACACAGTGTAGGTTTTAAGTCTGCACCTGTTAGCCTTATACATTTTCAGTACATAGCTACATATAGCTGAAATTGAAAGGTTAACACAAGACACTGCTGGCAGACAAACAAGTAAAAAATATTCTGATGGCAATATGTACTATTGCCTTTTCAGTAATTTGACATGCCCATTCTAAAGTATGCAGACAAGCAGTGTTAACTCAGTTCACCTCAGTTAATGCATTCTGCAGGACATACACATTTCTATTTTTCAGGTACAAGTGAGATGATGCACACCAGTGTTTGGGATCATGTTTATTATCTTTGACATACATATCTGTGAGTAATCCCAAATGGCTATGGCTATATTCATGCCTGTGCGGTTTAAACAGGGCAGTTTTCCCACACTTTTTCTTGATTGGCCGGTTTTAATATGCTGAACTTTGCTTAGCTCCCCGCAAATCCGCATAGCAATGCTTACACCAAGTGAGCAGAGCTAAAAGCCGGTAAGCAATGCTTACACTAGCAAAGCATTGCTTAAATATATTTTTTTATTAAATTTATACATTTTTTTTTACATTTATATTTTCCATATTCCTATCCCTACTGTGCTATACATGAGCCATATGATTGAAATCTATCATTTAAATTCCTTAAAAGTTTATTAAATAATTTGGTAGGGGGGGATTCGAACCGAGCATGGTCTACATGCTATACCATGACAGTACCCTACCCTACAGAAGCTTAATTACATTTTCTATCTCAGTAGCACTTGTCTATCATTTTCAGGATTTCAGCCAGGCTAAGCATAGTGGTGCGCCTCGCTAACATGGTGCACACTGCTTAAATTTCGGATTTGATGAAAAAAAACTTACATTTTTTTAATTTTTATTGCTTTCCTCTTGACCTACTGCTTCCATGCATGTAGGGCAAGAATGCATACATTTGGGGGTGTGCACATTAAGGCTGCTGCCTTCTAGGTGTTTGTGTTTTCTTTTTTTTCAGTGTCCACTGACACTGAAATGTTAACTACTTACATTTCAGTGCCTGCAGATACTCATTTACTATATAATATTAGAGCCGGACTCTAATATTATATAAACAAATGTCAGCACAAACTCAAATCCAGCAGAACCAGCACTCGGACACCAGCCACAAGTCAAGAAGATTGAATTTATTTCTGGTTAAGCGCTTTCTTCCCTTGGTAAGTCTCTACCAAGGGAAGAAAGTGCTTAACCAGAAATAAATTCAATCTTCTTGACTTGTGGCTGGTGTCCGAGTGCTGGTTCTGCTGGTTCTAATATTATATAACTTGGGACTCATCTGTGTCACAAAGTGCCGTAAGGCACTTTCTGAGCAAAGGGGGCATGTTACATGTGCAGGCACTGCTGACACATGCCCCTTGCGCTCGCTCCGGGTCCATGTCCATTTAGATTAAATAGCAGCGCATCTTCATGCATATGCAAGGCAAGCTGCTATTCTAAATGGACATGAACCACTCTCTGCAAGAATAATCTTATTCTTGCATGAAGCTTCCTGAATCTTGGGGATTATTTCTCCATTAATTTCTGTTGTTATTCTTTTATATTTACCCAACAAACTCAATATTGCTTTCTAATTTCTGTCATAGTCACACTTATTACAGAACCATTTCCTTCTTTAACTCACTTTATTACCCTATATAAATTCAACGATGCTACATACACCACTGGGTTTATCAGTCCCAATCCTCTTTCTTCCTTTTTAACATTTATCAGATTCAACCTGAAATGCCATATAAAGGAGAAAGCAATTGCCAAAATGTATTGCTCTTCTTTTACTGGAATCATATACATGCTTGCTAAATGTGCTATTTTCCTGGCAACACAGAATTTATTAATTACACCTTTTTCTTATAAGACACCTTATATATCTTCCAAAATAAACATATATTTTTCAGTTTTGCTATTGTCTGTTCCCATTGTTTATTTTTTTACCATGTCATCTGCAAATTTTATTTCTAATAGTTATTTCTTTCATGTTAAACTGAATGTCCTGTAGCTTACCTCCTTCTGCTAATCCTGTGCTATTATATCTGTTTATAGTCATTCCTATACTCTTCAGCTGTCCATTAAGTCTCTACTTGCTTCTTCCATCCCTTGTTTACTCTTTACTACTTTTGTTATATCATCTCCATAAGTAAACACTACTTGTATCCTTCTAACTTCTATAGTCTTATATTCTAAGTATTCCAATGCCATATTTGTATTACTAACCACCTCATTCATATCTAATGCAAATAAAATATTACTCATATAACATCATTGCCTTATCCCACTTTTCATATCTATTGCATGACATAACCTTCCATTCAGTAACACCTTTACTTTATTATTCTTATATGCTGTCTTAAAGATCTTAAGAAGTTTCTTACTTACTTGATATTCTTTCATTATTTCCCATAATATGTAATGCTGTATAATATTGAATGCGTTATTTAGTTCACCTACCATAATTCTTGCTTCTTCATTTCTATAACAAATATCATATACAATTTTTTTTACTATCATTAATAAATTCTTGAATTCCTTTCCCTTTCCTTCCAAATATATTTTCTTCAAATATATTATTAACATTCATATACAATGATATTTGTAATATTTTAAATATTTTACAATCTGAGTTATTAAGTACTATTGGCCTCCAATTTATTATATAATCTTTATTCCCTTTCTTCCATATAAAGTTCCTCATTCCAATACATAGTCCTCTTAACTAAATCCTTTCCAACCATTCATTTAACACTTCTGCAAATACTTTTTCAGAATCATTCTTATCTTTATACATATGGTATTCTACCCCATCAAAACATATTGAAGATTCTAAATTTAACATTCTTAGCATAATACTTCATTATTTGATTGTAACTGCTTTTTCTACTTCTGTAATGTCTTGCTCTTTGAATGTTTTATACTTCCATGTATATATTCAATCTGTAGTCATTTTAACTCACTTCTATATACTGCTTTACTAGATTCATTATTTCTTGTTGTCACCTTACTTTCTCTACTTTCTTATTTATTAACTGTCTTATTACCATTTTTCTTATTTTATTGACCCACTCAAATATGGTGGCACTTCTTTCTTCCCTTGTAAGAAGGATTTTTGTTTATACAAATGTTCTTTAATCTTTTTTGATTTACCTTATTTCTTTCTCTCTATTATACATCTTTCGTATTAATTCTTATCTTCTCCATTGCATCCTTACTTACTTTTTCATATTTTTCCTTCCCTGTTGTCTTTTAACTTTTTGCCATGCCACATAACATTTTTATACTTGATTTTAAAACATATTCACCATGCTATTTCTGATTTAAAAACTCTGCTTTCTGTGTTATCTGTCCACAATTGATTAATCTTTTGTCTCCCTTCTTTATCTGTTTTTCATGGACTCTCTTTAAACCTTTTCTAATTTTTATACACTCTTTTTTCTTGAATTTCCAAATTGCTAAAGGATCAGAAAATACTGTAATTTTTGTCTTTTCTTTTATGATACTTAAGTGTTTTGAAATTTTGAAATAATCTATTTCTGTCTTTAAATTAGATCTTTCATTTGTCAATAGCTCTTTATCCCATACATACAACTTCCCTGTTTTATTGCATCCTCTAATATTTTTATATCCTCTCTCTCTCTCTCTTTGTCCTTATATTCATATCAACTACCTTCATTATGTCCATATTGACACTTACATAATAATATTTTTAAACACTTCTCTTGTTTTCATTGTAAGATATGCATATATATCAACAATTCTGTATACCTGCAATTCCCAGCTTAAATCTACAACTATTATTCTCTCCATTACCTCTGATATACAGTCTAACACTTTGACTGATGACTTTCATAATACTGCTATACATTAACATGTCTCTATACCCAGTGGTGGCTGGTGACTTCAAATCAAAGGGGGGCTGCAGGAGACAGCTGGATGGGTGTGGCCAACAAGATAGGGTGTGGCCAACAAGACAGGGTGTGGCCAACAAGATGGGGTGTGGCTATGGCGCAATGGGATCAATGCTTGACATACTTATTTACATGAAATAAATGTAGTTTATGGATAATGAATGATTGTATATGTTAGGCACAGTGAAGTGAGTCCATACCCCCTATCAAAAAAGAGTTTAGGCAAAATGCAGTGGGTATGTATGTACCCTGCATCACTAAATTTCAGGTGCAATGAATGGGGGTGCATACCCTCCATCACTGGATGTTAGGGTCAGCGTACTGGGTGCATACCCTTCATCACTAGAGTTTAGGTCCACTGACTTTTTTTTATCATTGGATCTTTTATTATTGGTCTCTTTCACTCATAATTATCTGCATTGTTTTTACGTCTTTGTTTTCTTTTTGTATCCTGCCTTTCTCATTATCTCCATGAGTGTGTGTGTGTATGCACGGTCATACATGTGACAGACCAGCATCCTATCAAAAATTAGCTTCTCACTTTGTGTCCAATAAATACCAAGATGATCTCTAGATACACTGTGATCCTGAGCTGGACTAAACCGGTATTCAGAGAAGGAATGATTATTTGTTTGAGAAACAGTGATGCCCTAGCACAATTGTTTTTGCACTAGTGTAAAAAAAATGAAATCTCATTTTTTTACTGTTTTTTTAATCATTCTGCCAGCATTTATTCCCACCAGGCTATAATATTAAATCTAATGGCACACACAAAATGGGAGGCAGTATCACATTAATCTATTCCATGCAAATGACTATCCTCTTCACTCAAACAAAACATGATTTCTCAAATGCAGAAACAGTATCACTTAAAACTAGCCTAAAACAATGCAGTTTGCATCATCACACTATACATCACTCCAAACAATAGCATGTCAGTAATAGAAAACATTTTCTCCTGGATGTCTTCCAACATGAACCAGGAATCCTTCAGCCTTAATGATTTCATGACTGTAATACATTAAACCGCAACACTTTCTCAATGTCAATTAACCTATATGGTTTCACAGTTAGTGTATGTATGAATGATTAAGTATCATTTAATAAAGATGCTTCTTGTTAAGAGGCTGAAGGTGGAAAGCCAGATTATAAACAGTGTACAACTTTCAGCGTTTTTCACAAATATATTCAAACAATTTCAATATCAATTAAAAAAAATATAAAAAATATCAGGTCAGTCATAGAATAAACATGCAGCAACTATACCATTTATTAAATTATATACAAGCTGTATGCAGGCAAGATACTTCTCTACAGCAGTAAATATGCAAGCAGCTTTGGCATGAGTGTAATAAAAAATATATATCAAAATATGTCCCTTCCCTCTTATTGGGGCCATAAGTATTTACTAGGCTTGCAGTCTAGGAAACCACTGAGGACCCCCCCCCAAAAAAAAAATTATGAAATTCCCTAACCAGAAAAATGAACCCAGTTCATGGCAGTGAGAACTCCAAATCCTAACTACTCTGCCCCATCCAAGCAAGACACTACCTCACCTAAATGACAGTCATCTGTTCAAACACATTTCTACAAACATCATTCTACCAAATATAAAAAAAATGTGGACATTAAACACCTAAAATGTTAGATCATTCCCAACCTCACTGTTAAAAAAAAAATCCATGACAGAGTCCACAATCCATGCTCAACAAACAAAGCATGTAAAACTATCAGCTGGGGTACCCTTCCAGCCCCATACATAATTACTGGCATTATTCCATTGTTTCAATGCCAGATAGCACAGCACTACAGCAGTACAACAGAAACACTATTTTTGGGACTTACAGTAGGCAAATGAGCTAATAACAGCTTCAACTGGGAAGACCTTATAGTAAGCTACTTTATGGAGTACACAGTTTGATTTCCTTAGCAGGCATCTACTTCGAAAAACCTGGGTTTAAAATTTTGAATTGCTGTCATTTTCCCCATTCAGAGTGATGGTATTACACACTAAACTTCCTTGTTGCACAGTTGCACTTGTTCAACTACGGAGAAGCAGCAGCTAACAAATACTGAAATGCTATACCTGTACCAAAAAGACTATAAATAAACGTTGTACCTGTTCTACTGACTGTGTTTACCCATGAATCGGGGACAAATCCACAAAATACTGGGAGTTGAAGGAGCAAAATCAGGGACAATTTTAAAATATTGTTCTGATTCATTAAAAACTCAGTAGAATTTTTTTTCTGTATTAACACATTTTTCTGACGCAGAGAGAGAGAAGTATGACCCCCACCATGTTTCACTATTTTATCTTATCTGAGGTCTTGTACCAGGATTTCACTGTACAATTTAATATGATACTTCAAAAATGTCACAGAAGTATGGTTTTCTGTTTCATAGAAAAACAGCAGTACATATCATCTATTTCAACAGCTGCAAAACAGTTAATGACACATGCCTTTTACTCACTTCCCGTGTTAAATTAATTTTATGCAGTAAAACACAAACAAATGAGAACACTTTTATGAGGCAATAAAAGAGTGGTCATATTCTTACAGATATTCTATAAATTGCCAAGAACTAAATTTCAATAGCAAAATGAGATACTACAAATAAACACTATTTTTTCCCTGTTTATATTTTCCTTTCCTCCACATTTGAAATATTATTGCTGATGAAATAAGACATCACGCCAGGACCTCCCGAACAGTATAGCCAGTTTTATACTTGCTAATTGTGTTCAGTGAAATGCGTCACATTAACTCCATGATTTACTTGGGGAAAATATACAATGCAAAATCGAAGTAACTAGATGCGAGCATTTGTACTGAAAATATGTTTTTTTTTTTTTTTCAGGAGTTGAATAGCAAATTTTACATATGAATGCTGCTCTACTACTCTTAGAATGGCAATGTTCATGTGAAGGGAAGGCTAACATTTACTTACTTAATTCTGAACCTGCCACCTTCACTCTTCTTTCTTCTTTCTTCTTCTTTCTTCTTTCTTGTTCTTGCACACGCTGCACAGCTAACAAAAATTAAATCCACCCAAACGTAAAATCCACAAAAAAAAAAAGTAAACAGATGATCACGAAACAAAAGGAAGGAAAGCTGAAGCTCGAAGCTAACTGACTGATTCTCGCTCTTTTCCCAGGACATAAAGCCCGGGAAGAGAGCGACAACCAATCAGCAGCGTTTGCCCAGCAAGCACGTCATGACATGCCTGCGGACGTCGCAGTCCGAGCCCTTTCCATATCTATGCGGTTTGTGTCTCAACCGCATAGACTTCTGGGGAGTTCTGGGCATCACAATGATGCCTTCTTTGCTCCTCCGGGCTGCAATGTAAACATTGCAGCAAGAATTAAAAAAAAAAAAAAACGCTGTTGCGATAGAAGCGCGCAATGCGCATGCGCGTAATTTTGAGTTGCGGACTCGAAATTTAAAGTATAAAAAACAGATTTTATTTTTTTTTTTTTTTACATAAAAAAAAAATAAACTAAGTACTCAGCTGTCTAGCTGAGGGGGCTGCAGTCCGGCAGCCCGATGCCATGAGCCGCCCCTGTCTATACCTATATTCCAGATGATTTCACCCCGTAACCTTTCCACTTGTAGTCTCTCATCTTCTGAAAATATTCTTATCTCTTCTAATATGATTATATCCATATCGAATTTACCAAACCATTTTAATACACCTACTCTATGTTTTATATTTTTAAAACTATTATCATTTACAGCTAACTTCTCAGTGATACATTTGTATATTATTTACACTGTTTTCAAAAACACTATTCCTATATCTTACTCTTTCTTCAATCCAATTTTTTCTTCCTTTCACTGCTCTCTAATTCATTTCTTCTTCTTAACTTTCATCAGACATCCTTTCATTTTTCTTGCTTAGCACTTTTTCTTTCCTTATTTCTAATACTTTCTTTTATTTCACTCATGTTTTGTTATTTGATTTTTCTAACACATTCTCTTGTTCTATTTCTGTTAGGTCTGTTTCTTGATCAAAGTATAGATCTCTCTCTCTCTCTCTCTCTCTCTTCCCCTTTTTTATTTTTTTTTATAGTTTGCTTGCAATCTATCCATAAATGTCCTGACTTCTCACATTTAAAACTTTTTCTTGCATCACATTCATTAATTAAATGATAATTTTTCCACAAAATTGTTCCCAATATTTTACAAACCCTGTATTCCCCTCAACATTTATTAATCGTGGTATACAAACAATACTGGTATTTTCCATTTTAATAGTTTATTACATTTCCATCCCCCAGTCCACAAGCCACTGTACTCAATATGTTTACAATGTCTTGCACGTCTTTACACAACTTATTTTAATATACGCTTAATTTCTCTTTTTCAACTTCTGTAAGAAACTGAATAAATATTTTCTTTTTGGTTCCCTATCAAGTACTTGAATCATATACAAGTTCCATGGATCAAGTTCATTTTTAGTTCATATTGTCCAAAAAACTTCTTTAGTTTTTTTCATCTGTTGGATTTTCCCTTGGTATTACATAGTACTATTTTGTTATCATTATATTCCTATATCTATACTGTTCTAACTTTTTCTATAACATCATTTTTTATTTTCCACAACATTGTTACTTGTTAACATTTTATTTATTCATTTATACACTCTTTTTTCTTTTATTCATTATTGCCATACCCCAAAAGCATCATACTTATATTTATACAATGTTACTTCTAATCCCTCCTTTTCTTCATTTACACACTTTAACACTTTGTACAAATTTATTGAAGCAGCATACACCACTGGATTAATTAACCCAAAACCTCCTTTCTCTTTATTTGCATGCCAAAATCCTGTTTTTACTAGGTTTATTCTAGAACCCTTTATAAATGAAAACAATATCTCCAATAATTCCTTTTCAACTATTGTTGGCAACATAAATGCATTTGCTGTATGATCTTTTTCCCATCAGTACTGAATTTATCAAATAAGCCATTTTTCTGAATAATAATTTGTATGTTCTCCCGAAAAAAAACAGGTTTGCTTTATTTTTTCTATTGTTTCTCCTGTTGAATTTTATTTACAGCTTTATTCCCAAATGTTATACCTAACAGAAAAAATTAAGTCACTGCAAAGTATATACCCCCTATCTTTATTGCAACACCTACACCTTTACCTTTCTCATTAGTTAAATCCATTCCAGTCACATCTAGACACTCGTTTGGGTAGATTATTACTTCTTTTACTCAAAATTTGTTTTTGCAATTATTATAATGTCATCTGCATGTGTTAACAGAACTGGAATTCTTAACCCTTCAGTTGGTATATAACCTGCCTTCTTCATTTTGTTATTTATTATCAGTACTACTACATTCATGACTAATGCAAAGAACATACAACTAATCGGACATCCCTGTCTTACACAACTCTTCATATGTACCTCTTGGCTTAACCAGCTATTTACCAGTATTTTACTTTATTATAACTATATGCTAACATAAATAATTTCCTAACATTCTCAATAATATGATATTATTTCATTATTACCAATAAGATTTCATTTCAAATTGTACCAAATGCCTTATTAAGGTCTCCTATCATGATTTTTCTTCTTCTTTTCTATTCATAATATCATCCACAACTTCTTTAACTTTCATTAATAATTCTTGACAACCATTTCCTTTTATACAATATATACTATCTTCCATAATATTTTTCATTTTAGTTTCAAATCTTTTTTCATTATTTTCATAAAGATATTATAATAATGCTAATAATAATTATTATTCAACACTATGAGTCTCCATTTTGTCTTCTATTATTCTTATCCCATATGAATTTAAATATTCTACTACATTATTCTTTACACATAAAACCTTCATTTAACCATTCATTCAAAATATTTTTTTACCAACCCTTAAATTCTTATACATTTCAAACCCTATTCCATCTGGTCCTGTAGCTGCCTCTATATTTACTTGTCCTACTTTAGGTAGCTCTTTTGAAGAAATCTTCTTTTCCAACTCTTTATTCTCTCCTGTTAACTATTTTACTTTCAAAGGTTTGTGTGCCCCTTTCTTTTTTTTTCTGTAAACATTTATTCTACATATTGTACTACACTATTCATACTCTTTTCCTGAGTTCTTTTACCTCTCCTTTTATATTTTTCATTTCTCTCATTACACTACCATTTTCCTTTACTAATCTGCTTAGGTAACTCGGTACTTGTCTGCAAAAAATATGTTCACTTATATAACAATTCTGACATTTTTTTCTTGATTTCTTTCATATAATTATTTTTTTTAGTTAATGTACAGACTATCCTTATGAGCTAAATCTTCAAATGTATCGGTATATATTCTTTTATTGTTCTTTTATATTTTTCTTTCTCTACTTCTCTCACATCATATTGCCACTGTAAAAAGCATTTTAATATTTTTCCTTACATATCATCTACCATTCAGACCACTTTTTATAAAATATTCTCATAATAACATTATCTTTCCATAACTGTATTGCTAATCTCTTTCCTTCTTCATTACATGCTTTCTCATTTATCCTTTTTATTCCTTTGCCTATTTTTATATATTCCTTGGTTTTCTTTATCTCTATCCATATTGCAAGATGATCAAAAAATCCCATTTCAGTTACTTCCCCTTCTCGTATAACTAAAACTTCTGATACTATAAAACATTCTGTTTCAGTTCTACATATATCCCTATTGTAAATGCATGAATTATTCTCCCAAAATCTTAACTTACCATAACTTATAACGTCTAACATATTTCCTATATCATTTCCTTTCTTTTTATGCTTGCTTTTAGAATGCAATTAAAGTCTCCTGTTATTATAATATTCATATTTATCACCACATAGTCTGAAATCTGATGAAATAAGCTTTCCTTTTCTTTACAATTAGTGTAAGCATATAATGGTATAATTCTATATGCTTGTTCTTTCCATTTTAGATCTACAGTGGTTAACCCTTCCATTTTTTGATAGTTATATCTAGTATCTTTAATCTATTTCTACAGAATACAGCTATTCCAGCACACCTCTCATTTCCAAAATTCCAGATTATCTTTCTTCCCCATAGTTTCTCTGTTTGTAATATTTCTTCATTTGTCTTATAATTACATCTACATCGTATGTATTGTACTACTCCAAAATCCTTATTCATCTTACTATATTCTTAATAGTTTTCACATTTACAGAGAGCAGTCTAACATTTTTATTTTCCCTTTTCTTTAGATTCATGGTTTCATAAATTCATAGCCAATTACTAGGCCATTCTAAGTGTAACTTATTTATCTCCCAGACATGAGAATAGAACACTGTACTTTGTGTCTGTGAACCAAACACCTTAACCATTGCACCAACCCCATTTCATTAGCTGTATGCATTATTTTTCATCCATTTCTTTTCTTTTTTTTTATTTTGTACTTATCCCTTTTCTTTTTCTGTTTTTTACCCTTTTACCCATTAGAATTATTTTTTATCTATCACTTCCTCTCAGTTTATTTCTTCTTCAGCACTTATTTCAGAACCTTCTTCTGTGTCCTCATTGTTATTTTTTCTCATCAAATTTTTCTTCTCTTTCTACTACTTCTAATATTTTCTCTTTGTTCATATTCTTTTCTTTGTTTTTTTTTTCTTTTCCTTACTCTTATTTTCATTTTTGCAGTCCATCCATAAATTTCCAATTGTGTTATTTTTATAACATTTCAATTCAATTTTTTGTATCATGTCCCATTTCCTCACAAATATAAAATTTTCCTTTGTCACAGTTACTTTTCAGTCATGCTTCTTTTCCATAATAAAGCATGTTTTACGTTGTCCCCAGTATTTTACAATACCCCTATTCCCCTCCATATTTATCATGCTTGGTATAGGTATATTTTTTCTCTTTCTATTTTTAATACTATATTACAGTCCCACCTATCATCCCATAAACCCCTTTGACATTACTTTTTGCAGTATCCAGTACTTCTTTACATAAAGTTTCCAAATATCCTTTCAACATCTCTCTTTCTTCCTCTATTCAAAATTATACATGATTGTTCATTTTTGTATTCCCATTAAATGTTTTTATCATATAAAGATTTCATGGGTTACATTCTTTCTTTTATTCATATTATGCAAGAAACATTTCCATTGAAGAAACAGTCTCAAATATAATGTCACAAAATGTGTCTTTGGTAATAAGAATAAATGCTCTTACTGCATATGCTTTTACACCCAAAGGTGCTTTTAAATTGTCCCATACTTGATACCTGTCAATTTATTTGTCTTTTTACTTTCAATCCTTATCATGCACTTCTGTTTTTCCTTTTCTTTTGCCTTCTTTTCTGCTACTCATCTTTTACCTTCTTTTTCTTTCTCTGCATATGGTTTCTTTTCCGTCTCACCACTATTCTTCAGGATTGTCTCTGCATCCTTCTTTGGTATTTTCTCCATAATGTCCCAAGGAAACATTTTCTTCATTTTGTGGCTGACTCTGCACCACCATTTCTTTATGTATAACCCTCACTACTAGAGGGTTGTAATTATATCCACCATTTCCTGACTCATCTCCATCAAACAGATTTCTTTAAAAAAATTCCTCAGAATCTTCACACATTCTCCAATTTTGATCTTTGTTTTCTTCTCCATTGCTTTTACCACTTCATCGTCATATTCTTCTATCTCCACCTGCCTCCCTGTTTCTATAGGTCACCTCTGCACCTGGAACAGAAACAGGAAGTGCTCCAAAATGAATCCCACACACAGCAATGATGAGTAGTGGAAGTTCTCCAATGCCCTGACCAACTTTTCCCTTGTTAGTATAAATACCACCTCAAATCACTCCTGAAAAGTGACCATTGGCCTAGTGGAAGTAAGACAGGTTCATAAGTTTATATGTGTACACTAGACTAACAATTACTAGGGCCATTATAAGCCTAGCCATGCAACTGAAATGTGAACCACAAATTTGATGAATTTAAGTGGTTATTTACTGACTACCTCTGTTCATCACAGACACAGGAGTCAGACTAGCAGTGAATTTCCAATTACCCATCCATTGTTCCAAGCTCAAACAGGGATAGGGAGGAACTCCACTTCACATGTATGGGGAACCTGTTCTAGAGCATGGTAATTCTCTGAGAAACATATCTGTCTCTCCAACATGTCCTGTCTACATTGCAAACAAAATGTACGTCTTTTAATCTAGTAGTTCTAACGTTATTTGCATTGTATGCCTTTTATGCAGGAAAACATCATCTCTCAGGACTCTGCATTATAAGAGATAGGGTTTTGAGATGGTTAGATTTACTTAATTAGCCTTCGTAGTTGCCTATTTACTTTATTGAGAAAGTTTCTAACTCTGTGGGAATTACCCTTTTTGATTTTTGCCATAATTCTTTCCATTTGTTCTTTATCCTGGTTAATTCGGGATGTACCAGCATGGTTGCTTCTGGGGCTAGTCCTGGGCATACCAATATTAGGTACAGGAGCCTCTGTGCAGTGACTGACATGGCTGTACAGAGTTTCTGACAGCAATTCAGCTTGGGCTGCTATGTTATTTGGGGTTGGGGAGGTCATTGAATTTTGACAAATCATGACTTAATAAAAGGTAATTTGCCTTGAAATAGTTCCTATGCATTACTGGTTTTAATGGGGTTACAGAGTTGATTTTGATTTTGAGGGAAACAGCTTTATGGTTGGACTATACTGGGAAGCATAAGACATTTGGGGTGGTGCAGCATTTTACAATATTTATAAGCTGAAGGTCTAGTATGTTGGAGCATCTATTGGGCATATTCACTATTTGGTCAATGATGTTTGTATTTATGAAGTCTAGGAATCCCTGAACTTGTAGATTTGAGGCTGTGAAGGATTCTCAGTGTATAGAGGGGTAATTAAAGTCTCCCATGAGTAGGGTGTTCAGTTGGATGGTAAGTGTCTCCAGTAGGTCTAAGTATGCATTTTGAGCTTCTTGGGACATGGTGAGGGACCTTTAGCTGGCTAGCATTTGGTACTGAATGTTGTCTATTTTGATCTGCATCTGGAGGAACCCCAGCACATCATCCTGTTTGACCACCCTAGAGTTCTGCTTAGTATTGATGCATATTTAGACACCTCATCTTTAGTCCTTGTCTGTGCAGCTACTGGTCTACTCTATGACTTTGGACCATCAGGGTACTATCTGCCACTATAAACCAGGACTCAGCAAGTGCACAGATATCTATATTCTCAATTATGAGGAGGGCTTTGAGGGAGTATGTTTTTTTATTTTTATTTATTTTTTCTTCTGTTTATTTATTATTTAAGCTCCTGGCATTGAGAAGTAACACCCTGATGTTCAGTTGAGTTGATTTTGCTGTTCAGGTTAGGTTTGTCAATTTGACATTTCATAAAAATAGCATTATACAGCTGGATAAAGTTTTAACCAGTATTCAAAAGCCTAGAGCGGGAAGGTATAGACCATCCTTGGGAAAGCAATGTGGTCTGTTGACCCTCCAAGCTGACAAATATTAGATCCCTCTTAGAATGGCATCAGAAATGCAGCCATTTGTTGAAATCAATCATTTGTTGCTCATATTTTTGAATTATTCTTGGTGATAGTAAAATGCTTCTTAATGCTAGCCTCAAACCAGCCTGAGTCACATACAAAATAATGTCTCTCTTTATATAGTCCAGGTAGGTGCATCTCTGGTCATTTATACCTACATGAACTATGATGGAATCATACTGATACATGTGGCATAATAACTTGAGTGAGTGCATGCTTTGGCTCCAGAAAAGCAACCAGCAGTTATCTTCTCTTTGTTCAGCCTGGTTAGAGAGACATTAGTATATCTTATAAAAGGGGTCCCCTATGATGAGAGTCCGCGGATGTGTGTTTGCTTGCCTTAGGGACTTAGTGTTTCTGGCTCCACTGAGAATAACAAAATGTGTGGTGTTATGTGCTGTTTTTTTTTCTGAGTGCCTTTTGGCTTGCTGAGATATAACTTTGACAGTGGGTGATCAATCTTTGTTGTTTAGGAAGATTGCTATTAAGTGCCTCAGCATGCATTAGTCTATACGTGTGTTGTGTGCTATGTGAGGTGTGTGTTGTGTGCTATGTGAGGTGGGTGTTGTTTGTGTGGTTTTGATAACTTAATGTACACTTGTATGTGAGAGTTTAGCCTCCAGTGACATTGTAAAAGTACATCCCTCACATACTGTGCCTGCTTCTTTAAAGATTAAGTGGTTGTCAGTAAACATGAGATAATTGCTATAATTGCTATGTTATCTCAAGATGCCCATGTCCACCAATCTGACTATAGAGAAGTTAGGAAACTACATATCCATACTGTTTAGTCCTTTGACTAATGAGCTACAAGGGGGTGGAGAATTGGGGTTAGGAGGCTATTAATAATGCTTTGTTAGCATAAACTAATAAGGGTGCTTTTTTGGAGCAGATTTTGCTAAGCAGTACTAAAATCTACTAACATTAATGCTTACACAATACTGAATTCTACTAAATCTGTAGGTATTTTCAGTTGACTCCCAACTAGCGTTTCTAAGCTTGTCAACCCCCAAGGTATTTGCATTATGTTGCTGCTTTACATGTTACAGATTTATGGACCGTTATGACAGGGAAAATTTGCTTTCTAGGTGTTTGCAAGTGTACTGGGCACTATTGACCCAGGAAAATGTACAAAAATTATACCAGTATGGAAAAAACAGAAAATTAGCTAACGAGACCTCTAGCCAATAAAGTTTCCTCACTATGAGTCCTTTTATGTATTTCCCAATTCAGATGATCCAGGCAAACACCTCCTGCCTCTATATGAATAACCTCAGTTCTCCTAAAACCCAGTAGAAGAGACCCACAAGTGGAATGCTCCCACAAACTACTTAAACGACTATCGAGAAACCTTGCTGGAGGTAAATTCAAGACAGTCTTACAGCACTAACAATGAAAGGAAGAGTATTTTTTTACAAAAAAAATCAATGAAATGCACATTTAAAAGCAGGAAACCCGTGTAAGTGTAATTTAGCAATCAAAGGTACTGAATACAAGTAAAACACTTCTGGAATGCTAGTTAGGACTTAAGCTTTGCTGAACTCCTGGAAAATGAGCAGGAGACAACATGAGGTAAAGGAGGTTTAATCAAGAGCTATACTGGTTTGCTGGGTGGGCAGTCAGTATCATAGACCTATGGAAAAAAGTGACTGGGAAGAGTAAATAAATTGTTTCTACAATAGTCAATAACAATGAAAGAGGGGTCTATATTAGATGAATGAATGATCAAAATGTTGAGTACAACATGGTCTACACACTTTGATCAATCGTTCTTCTAATCAGAATCTGCAAATGCCGAAATCTTGAGTTTCGAAAAGTTTTAGTTGGCCATGGTAGTGAGTCTAGGTGACGTAAAGATGCTACACTGTCTGGAATGGTTGGGTAAGAGAATTCTTTACTTGTGTAAGTATTTGTTTTGCAATTACTGGGAAATTACCCTTTTCCCAATGTAGAGCGATCTCGGAGTTGGTATATTTAGTTGGGAGGGTGTGGGGGGCACAACCCCCCACATTTGGGGGTGTGGGGAGCGAACCCCCTCACTTTGTTTTAAAAGCAGAAGAGTGTGTTTAGGTTTTAAAGTTGTTGAATGATGTGAACATGTAGGGGTTCATATGTATTCATTGTATGTGTGTGAGTTGTATGTTAGTATAGAGAAAATGTGGGACAAATGAAATGTTTCGATTTAGTTGTATTCAGGCTTTTTAGTTTTCACTTAAGTGACCATTTGATCAAAATGTGTCGAGCATGTTGTACTCAACATTTTGATTGTTCATTCATCTAATATAGACCATAAAAGAGGGGGCCCAAGGACTTTGGAAATCAGATTATCATGAGAAGTAGAGGTCAGGAACATAGTCTTATAAAACAGCAACAGTAAAAGGCTGGGGAGGCTGGTTAGGACAAGCAGGCTAGCTAGATAGGCATCCGATTAAATAAAGTAAATATTGGAGCGTGTTCAGACACTTTAGATTAATGTGTTATTGGGGGATGGAATAGACACAGAATGCAACTTTAAGCAGGTAAAAAATAAGCAGACTATAACAGTGTTGAAGCACAAATTGTAGAAGAGACAATTCTCTCACTATTGAGCTTCTACTACAGCTTATGGAATCAGGCTATGCAGACAATTACCAGCAACACTTTTCATGAAAAAAATGCAATAATAAATGACTAAAGTGCAAAATATGGCAAGAATAAGCAGTTCTGCCATAACTGTGGCCCAGCAGGGTATAAAATACAATGGTAATTCTACTTGTGAAAATAAATAGAATTATGCAGAAACATGATTTCCTCAGAAGTGGTAATGAAAATATAAGACTAAAGTCCCAGGACAAACTAAAAAAAATGCAAACAGATGAAACAGAGCAGAAAAGTACAAAGCAGTATTACATCATATGCCAATATAAATGCAACTGAAATATTTAAGCAGAATTGAAATAGTTAACCTACCTTAATTATCTTTCCTTTTTTATATAAAACTAGTTATTCTCAGTTCCATACCTCTCCATGTCTTGGATAAAGGCAATTGAGTCGGGGTAGCTCTAAACTGGACATAGGAGGCTAGCTAGAAAGCCATCCACTCAAATAAAGGAAATATTAGAGCTCTTTCAGAAACTTTAGCTTAATGTGTTAATGGGAGATAGAACAGATGGGGCAGACACAGAATGCAACTTTAAGCAGGTAAACAATAAGCAGAATATAAAAGCAATGAAGCATAAACTACAGCACAGACAATTCTCTCACTATTGACCTACAATTTAATGCACCAAGCTATGCAGAAATTAAACAGTAATACTGGTTATGGCAAAAAAAATTAACAATAAATGACTAAGGCTCAAAATCTGGCAGTAGTAAATAGTTCTGCCTCAACTATGAATTAAACTACAAGAGTATTGCTAGCAGGGTTTTAAATACAATGGGCAGCTTTTACAAGTAATTCTACACTTGGAAATAGAAATGCAGAATAATGTAGAAACATAATCTTTCAACAACTGCTAATTAAAATACAAGGCTAAAGTCCCAGCTCAAACTAAAAATGGAAACAGATGGAACAGAGCAGAAAGGTACACAGTAGTATTATCACACAGGTCACTATAAGTGCAACTTAAATATTTAAGAAGTATTGAAAAAATTAAAATAATTGAATTATCTTTCCTGTTTAATGAAAAGCTACTTACTCACTGTTTCACTCCATGCCAAGTCTTGGATAAAAGACAATAAAAGTATAAATAAATTGGCAACAAAAATGTAAATAAAAAATGAGATCCAGGTTTGATATCAGATGGAGTATTTTTTCATGTGCAGTCTTCACATCCTCGTTGTTTCTGGGTGTCATCTCTGGGTTATCTAGCATTTCTACCCACATCCCCATGTGTGCTGTATGTGAAGTAAAGATCCATGAGATTACCCAAAGGTGCATGTGCTGTCCATGAATTAGAGAGTGTATGCATCCAGGAACAGGCTGACATACTACATTTTTTTTTACCTAACACACACTGAGCACTGGGATAAAGTCCAGCCCATGGATTTACTATTACTCCATGCAGGACTAGCTTAGTCCTACATGGAGGCAACTGTTTAGAAGCAGGATGGCAGCGCACCAAGCATAGTAATGAGGCATGCTGCCTGAGCTCCTAGTCTTACACTGAGTGTGTAAGAGTGCAGGGGGCATGTCTGAGAGCTGAGCTCTCAGAATATACATGCCCCCACAATGAAGAACAGCAGAATTGTGTCAGAAATGAGCGTGACCACTCATAGGTGTCCACATATTCCCACCAACAGTCCCCCTTGTATACAACAGCAACAGTATACACAAATAAAATGAACAAAGCCTTTTTTTATATAAAAATCCCATTAAAGCTAACCATAGGTGCACAGGTGTGCCCATCGCTTAGCTACGGTTAATGCAGCTTAAATGGCTGAATAGGATAACAAGGAAGATATATGCAAATGTAGCAGCATAGCAATGGTTTAGTGTGCAGGGCATTCACCTTACGAGCAGGCATTCCCAGTTCGAGTCTGACTGCAGCACATTCTCTTTTCCATGGCAAAGCACGTTATGATCAAAATTTATGTTGCAAAACCCACTAAAATAACATCATTTTATAAACTGGAGTACAGCAGTAAATGCACATGTGAGGTGTCAGTGTCAAAATGAATAAAGCACTAGTAAGTGGGTTTAAGCACCAATAAGCAGTAGTAAGCATATTTAAGCACTAGTAAGTGAGTGTAACCCTGTTTGCATGGTGGTAAGCAATGCCTACACTGGTTAAACAATTCTTAAGCTTGCTCTCTGTAAGCACATGCAACGGCAGGTTGGCAGTGCTTACCATCGCGCAAACTCACACAAACATGCTTACAAATGCTCAAAAGTGCCTTAATCATTCTGTATTCAACAGCCCTTGTTCTGGCCATCAATAAAATAAACAGCCATCCAGGTCTCAAACCCAGGACCCTATACATCATAGTCACAGTAGTTAACCACCAAGCCATAACAGAAGTACAGAAGAATGAGGTATCAGTAAACAAGTCCTCACCATAGTAAAACCAAACTGAACATGTGAAAGGAATCAGTATACAGACATATGTGCCTTAACTCACTACATAACATAAATATGTGAACCGGAGTACAGCAGTAAGGCCAGAAGTCAGGTGTAATTGTAATAGAGTGTTGAAGTCCCCAGTAAAACACAAGGACCCCATACAGTGTACGTGCACATGAATCATGGATACCAGGCATGCATATAAAGTGTAATGAATAATACCTCAATGCCAAAAAGGAATTATAATGCAAAGTCTAATGTAAGCAAAGCTAATCATTGAACAGGCCAGCTTAGGATGTGTAAGCAATGTGTAGCCCAGCTAACTTAATGTGCCCAGTGTTATACCCCTTTAAACAATGTCAGCCCTAGGTAACCAGATTTACTCATAGTCTAGCCTTTTGAAAACTGGCCAATCATGGAAAAATGCAGGAAATCAGCCCTGCTTAAATCCACGAGGTGGGAATACATCTCATAACTGGTTGTAGCTTCCCCTTGCAGGCACAGTGGCAGTAAGGAGAGAAAGTGTGCACTTTCAGGCGCAGTGCTGGTGCATCCAGGAGTCCAAGGTCATAGCAGGACTCCTTGTCAAAAACCATGATCAGAGACTGCTGCAGGGCCAGGACCAGGGCTCCCAATATAAGGCAGAGGCCTGGGATCATCTCGCCCATGACCTCACCAGTGACACTGGCATACCCCGAACTAGTGAGAAGGTCAGGCATCACTATGCCGACCTGAAGTGGCGTAAGAGGGTCCTCTTGGAGGAGTGGCTCCAAGAGGCTAGAGCGTCAGGGGATGTTCCAGCTGTGTGTAAGTATCACCCCACTATGTGTGCAATAATTGCCAGCTCAGGTATATCATGTATAGGTATGGCTAAATATTCCTCTTATGTCCCCCACAGCTGCAATGGAGCAGGCCACAAATCAGGAGGCCCACATCAGTCGCTTGGTGAGGTTGCAACATGAGGCAGGTCTGTAATACTCATGCATTTACTGTCGTAGGAAATAAAACTAAAAGTAGTAGTCAATTAATTGGCTATATAAAACCTGTATTGTTCAAGGCAAGTACTGCATACACTAGAGAATATGGGAGGAAGAGTCTCATATCATCTGTATGTCAATAAAAGTGTAATAGCCTGAAAATGAAGGTCTAACTGCTGGACTGCATGTGTATACTCTGGTATCATATGGTAATGTAGATTAGCAATCATGTAATAGTACTGTAGTATTAAGCACTGTTACCTACATTGTGCAACATAAATTGAATGTGCAGGAATGAATGTATATGACATGTGTAATCCCCAGAGGCCATTTAGTACAACTGAGAGACACATAGACCGAAAATATGGAAAATGCAGACAAAACCCAAATAGCAGATGCAACTGAGATGTGAACTCTTGTTTTTTTTAGCACACACAACCATGGTTCGAATCCTGCCAGTGGTAGTACTCTGCATACAGAATCATACCCCACAACTGTACAGAAATGTCCAGAATGTCCAGTAAAGTGGCCCATATCTATATCCTATCAACCTGTCCCCCTGGAAAATCAGTGGGATTATCCCAGATGTATAGGCAGCAAACAGGAAATACAACTGATTGACACAGCTATGAGAACAAAACTGGCACACTAGCAACTCCCCAATACCTTATGAGACTAAGGAGCCACATATGTCCCATTTACACCCCATCTTGTCAAGCTGTGGTCAGAGTGTGTACAGTAACAGAGTGAAATGTATGTGTATAATAGTAATGTTGAATCTGGTACTGTGTGTGGGAACATTCAGGTAGTGCTAATAAACATTTCTCCCACAGGTCTGTCAGATACCATCACTGTGCCCAGAAATACAAGAATGATACCCAATACTGGTACTGATTACATTGGTATTGTATGGCAGTGCGACTGATGCAGTTGCTCTGAATAAGGAGGTATTACACATCACTGTCGCCCACACTGTCCTACAACATATAGCTGTCTAGGAAATCCGTAAGAGTGTTGTAATACAAGGACTGAATGCAAAAGCATAGGGGATTAACTCATTACATCCGAGTGATGCCTCCAGGTGCATCTGCAGTTACCTCCTACTGCTCCTCTAGGCATCAAATATTACTTGCTCATACATGCATTAATAATTCCAAAACCATGCTGCATACAAGGTGTCGGAATACTTTATTTTGAAGCACCTACTCACTCCTTTATCCCTCTCACGCATGTGTGTCCTCAGCAGCTGTCTGCTCCTGTCCAGCGTCTTTATTTTCCACTGTTCCTAGCTCAACAAGGACCTGAATCTCTTTTTAACCTCAAGCTCTATTGGGACCTTGTGGCCCGACCACACTGCTTTGGCTGCACCTACCTGACTGTTTTTCCTGACATCCTCAAACTAAAGAAGGAAGAAATTCCTAGCTCAACAAGGACCTGAATCTCTTCTTAACCTCAAGCTCTATTGGGACCTTGTGGCCCGACCACACTGCTTTGGCTGCACCTACCTGACTGTTTTTCCTGACATCCTCAAACTAAAGAAGGAAGAAATTCCTAGCTCAACAAGGACCTGAATCTCTTCTTAACCTCAAGCTCTATTGGGACCTTGTGGCCCGACCACACTGCTTTGGCTGCACCTACTTGACTGTTTTTCCTGACATCCTCAAACTAAAGAAGGAAGAAATTCCTAGCTCAACAAGGACCTGAATCTCTTCTTAACCTCAAGCTCTATTGGGACCTTGTGGCCCGACCACACTGCTTTGGCTGCACCTACCTGACTGTTTTTCCTGACATCCTCAAACTAAAGAAGGAAGAAATTCCTAGCTCAACAAGGACCTGAATCTCTTCTTAACCTCAAGCTCTATTGGGACCTTGTGGCCCGACCACACTGCTTTGGCTGCACCTACCTGACTGTTTTTCCTGACATCCTCAAACTAAAGAAGGAAGAAATTCCTAGCTCAACAAGGACCTGAATCTCTTCTTAACCTCAAGCTCTATTGGGACCTTGTGGCCCGACCCCACTGCTTTGGCTGCACCTACCTGACTGTTTTTCCTGACATCCTCAAACTAAAGAAGGAAGAAATTCCTAGCTCAACAAGGACCTGAATCTCTTCTTAACCTAAACTCTATTGGGACCTTGTGGCCCGACCACACTGCTTTGACTGCACCTACCTGACTGTTTTTCCTGACATCCTCAAACTAAAGAAGGAAGAAATTCCTAGCTCAACAAGGACCTGAATCTCTTCTTAACCTCAAGCTCTATTGGGACCTTGTGGCCCGACCACACTGCTTTGGCTGCACCTACCTGACTGTTTTTCCTGACATCCTCAAACTAAAGAAGGAAGAAATTCCTAGCTCAACAAGGACCTGAATCTCTTCTTAACCTCAAGCTCTATTGGGACCTTGTGGCCCGACCACACTGTTTTGGCTGCACCTACGTGACTGTTTTTCCTGACATCCTCAAACTAAAGAAGGAAGAAATTCCTAGCTCAACAAGGACCTGAATCTCTTCTTAACCTCAAGCTCTATTGGGACCTTGTGGCCCGACCACACTGCTTTGGCTGCACCTACCTGACTGTTTTTCCTGACATCCTCAAACTAAAGAAGGAAGAAATTCCTAGCTCAACAAGGACCTGAATCTCTTCTTAACCTCAAGCTCTATTGGGACCTTGTGGCCCGACCACACTGCTTTGGCTGCACCTACCTGACTGTTTTTCCTGACATCCTCAAACTAAAGAAGGAAGAAATTCCTAGCTCAACAAGGACCTGAATCTCTTCTTAACCTCAAGCTCTATTGGGACCTTGTGGCCCGACCACACTGCTTTGGCTGCACCTACCTGACTGTTTTTCCTGACATCCTCAAACTAAAGAAGGAAGAAATTCCTAGCTCAACAAGGACCTGAATCTCTTCTTAACCTCAAGCTCTATTGGGACCTTGTGGCCCGACCACACTGCTTTGGCTGCACCTACCTGACTGTTTTTCCTGACATCCTCAAACTAAAGAAGGAAGAATTTCCTAGCTCAACAAGGACCTGAATCTCTTCTTAACCTCAAGCTCTATTGGGACCTTGTGGCCCGACCACACTGCTTTGGCTGCACCTACCTGACTGTTTTTCCTGACATCCTCAAACTAAAGAAGGAAGAAATTCCTAGCTCAACAAGGACCTGAATCTCTTCTTAACCGCAAGCTCTATTGGGACCTTGTGGCCCGACCACACTGCTTTGGCTGCACCTATCTGAGTGTTTTTCCTGACATCCTCAAACTAAAGAAGGAAGAAATTCCTAGCTCAACAAGGACCTGAATCTCTTCTTAACCTCAAACTCTATTGGGACCTTGTGGCCCGACCACACTGCTTTGGCTGCACCTACCTGACTGTTTTTCCTGACATCCTCAAACTAAAGAAGGAAGAAATTCCTAGCTCAACAAGGACCTGAATCTCTTCTTAACCTCAAGCTCTATTGGGACCTTGTGGCCCAACCACACTGCTTTGGCTGCATCTACCTGACTGTTTTTCCTGACATCCTCAAACTAAAGAAGGAAGAAATTCCTAGCTCAACAAGGTCCTGAATCTCTTCTTAACCTCAAGCTCTATTGGGACCTTGTGGCCCGACCACACTGCTTTGGCTGCACCTACCTGACTGTTTTTCCTGACATCCTCAAACTAAAGAAGGAAGAAATTCCTAGCTCAACAAGGACCTGAATCTCTTCTTAACCTCAAGCTCTATTTGGACCTTGTGGCCCAACCACACTGCTTTGGTTGCATCTACCTGACTGTTTTTCCTGACATCCTCAAACTAAAGAAGGAAGAAATTCCTAGCTCAACAAGGTCCTGAATCTCTTCTTAACCTCAAGCTCTATTGGGACCTTGTGGCCTGACCACACTGCTTTGGCTGCACCTACGTGACTGTTTTTCCTGACATCCTCAAACTAAAGAAGGAAGAAATTCCTAGCTCAACAAGGACCTGAATCTCTTCTTAACCTCAAGCTCTATTGGGACCTTGTGGCCCGACCACACTGCTTTGGCTGCACCTACCTGACTGTTTTTCCTGACATCCTCAAACTAAAGAAGGAAGAAATTCCTAGCTCAACAAGGACCTGAATCTCTTCTTAACCTCAAGCTCTATTGGGACCTTGTGGCCTGACCACACTGCTTTGGCTGCACCTACCTGACTGTTTTTCCTGACATCCTCAAACTAAAGAAGGAAGAAATTCCTAGCTCAACAAGGACCTGAATCTCTTCTTAACCTCAAGCTCTATTGGGACCTTGTGGCCCGACCACACTGCTTTGGCTGCACCTACCTGACTGTTTTCCTGACATCCTCAAACTAAAGAAGGAAGAAATTCCTAGCTCAACAAGGACCTGAATCTCTTCTTAACCTCAAGCTCTATTGGGACCTTGTGGCCCGACCACACTGCTTTGGCTGCACCTACCTGACTGTTTTTCCTGACATCCTCAAACTAAAGAAGGAAGAAATTCCTAGCTCAACAAGGACCTGAATCTCTTCTTAACCTCAAGCTCTATTGGGACCTTGTGGCCCGACCACACTGCTTTGGCTGCACCTACCTGACTGTTTTTCCTGACATCCTCAAACTAAAGAAGGAAGAAAGTAGGTTATTTGAATCAAACCTCTTGTGCTGTAGGTCTCTAGTTTTCTGCCCTACCAGTGTCCTAAGGCTACCCTGGGACTGAGTTTCAGCAGCTGTTCCCCACCCTTCTCCTCCTCCTCCTCCTCCTTTCCCCTCTTCTAGCTTCCACATAAGCCTGCAACTCTTATTCTGTCTGTCCTGTCTCACTCCCACTGGTCTTTCCAGAGCTCCTGACTAGCTGTGTCTTTCCTACACCTTCACCTTTTTTCCCTATACCACCGTTGTCCACTAGGTGGCGCTCCTATCCCTCTCCCTTATTCTTTTCTTTACATTTACTCTATCCCTGTCTCACCTCTTCATTTTATTATCTCCCTTTTTCCCCTCAAATCTATCCCTCACAGCACTTCACTACCCCTCTCCAGATTCTTCCCCTGTCACTTTACTGCACTTTTCCTATTTCTGGATATCATCCATCCTACCTAACCCTCCCTCCTACTGCTCTTACATACTTACCTCAAGCTACCTGCATCTCTGATTGTCTCCTCTCTACTCCTCATTCACTTGTGTCTGCCCCGCTCCGCTTCCCTACCCTACCCCCAAATCCCACCCACCCCCAGTGGCCCTACCTTTATACACACCAAGCCACACCCCTTCCTCATCCCACCTACTTGTTAACTACTCACATCCTGCACCTAACCACACCTTTCCTCCCACACCTCTGTCACTACTACTCTCTACTACTGGTTACTTCACCCCCAACCATCTTCGACTCCTTCCTTCCTATAGTTATTCCTGCTTTTTCTACCTGGCCCTCCTTTTCCTTTTCCAAACACACAACAAGAAGTTCATATTACCATTCTTCTAAGCATGCCTACTATATCCAAAGTCCCCACTCTAAATGTCTCCCTCTTATCTATCTTCTTACCCATCCTTACCTCTGCCTACCTCCTCACCCATTATGAGAAACCCAATTTATTCCTCACTAACCTCCCTCCAAAACACATTACCACACCAAATATAGTCTACTCCCACAAACACATAAACATAACTTTCTCCCCTTGTTACTTGTCACCGCAATACCATCGATGTATCCATATAAAGCTACTGAACCTGAACACAAAGAAATGGAAACTTCTCTCAAACATCCCACATATCCCCATATCCTCATCCATAAAGCATCTCTTAAAGGATGGGGACATACACCCTAATCCAGGCCCTACCATAGCAGTTTCACTAAATAACCACCCCACATCCGACCAAAATCCCACTAGTCTAAATAAACATACTAACTCCCTACTAATAGTGCACCTAAATACTCGCAGTATAAATAACAAAATCGCCCACATTCACGCTCTACTTGAAACTCACTCAATTGACATTTTCTGCCTTACAGAAACTTGGTTAAAGCCAGGAATTAAGGATAACGAAATAATTCCTCCAGGTTTCAACATTCTAAGGCAGGACCGCCTAAAGCGTAAGGGAGGAGGAGTAGCACTCCTTTACAAAAATGGACTCCAGATCTCCTCTATTAATGACATCCCACCCTTGCAAAATAAAGCTGAAATCCTTATCTCTAAACTGCAGATTAACCTTAAAAAATCCATCCATATAATTTGTCTCTATTTACCCCCTGGTAATAACAACATAATTATTGAAGAAATCCTTGGATGGGTGTCTACAAACTACCCACAGGAAACAATAGTACTAGGTGACTTCAATTACGACTGGAAAACCATTAATACCATTAACCCCTCCACACACATTAATCTCCATGGTTTTACTCAAACTATCAACCAAACGACCAGAATTAACAAACCTAATAACAAAGAAAGTACCTTAGACTGGATACTCATAAATAAAGACCCAGCCACTTACAAGGTGGGTACCTTACCAGACGATCTTAGTGATCACATGCTTACCTACATAATAAGATAAAAAATGATATCTTTATCACCCCAACATATAGAACAATTCGGTCTAAGAAACATTTCAACCCCGAACTCTTCCAGAACGAACTTAGAGCTTGTGATTGGAAACCTGTTAAAAGCCTTCCACTCAATGAAGCTGTGACATATTTTAACTCACAATTTCTTGCTATCCTAGATAGGCATGCGCCCCAACGATCTATAAGAATGAAATTCAAACCAGCCCCTTGGCTAACACTTGAAACTAAGAATAAAATACTACAAAGAAATAAGGCTTGGCATAACTGGAGAACTAACAGAACCTCTCCTGATAGACAAATCTTTAGACAATTAAGAAATATGACAAAAAGGGCTATACTATCTGACCAAAAGAACTACTATAGCAAGCTTCAACAAACTCACCAAAAGCAACCTCAGAAATTCTGGGCAAGCATCAATAGTCTCCTTAAACCTGGTCACTGTAGTACACCATCTCCTCATGATGCTGACCAAAACACCCCACTCCAAACTGCGAATAATTTCAACACCTACTTTACAGAGACCATCCAGTCCTTGGCAAGCCAGCTTTCTTCTGATAATATGAACCAAACTTCCCATAGTTCTATAACCCTACCAACTTTCACATTCCACCCCATCTCTACTAACTCTATCTATAAAATCCTCATAAAGCTTAAACCTTCTTCCCCCTCAGCAGACCAACTACCTGCTGAGTATCTGCAAATAGCAGCAAAATCCATTGCCTTTCCCATATCCATCCTACTAAATAGAACCATTAATGAAGGTATCATCCCTGATATTTGGAAGGTCTCCCATATCATCCCACTTCATAAAGGTGGAAAATCCACTGACTATTCTAACTACAGACCAATAGCTCTTCTTTCACCCTTAGCTAAAGTCATGGAAAAATGTATTCACCATCAGTTACGTAACCACTTAATAAAACACAATATTTTGGCTACTTGCCAACATGGCTTTAGGCCATTTCACAGCACCACCACTGCCCCTCTATCCTTCACTGATACCATCAATAAAAACCGTAATAACAACACCCTCTCTTCTGCTCTCTTCATCGACTTGTCAAAGGCTTTTGATATGGTCAACCATCCCCTACTGATAAATACCCTTGAACTTCTGGCTCTCGACCCCCCAGCTATTCAATGGTTCAAATCTTACCTTAACAATAGGCAACAAGCAGTTGTCTGGCAAAATAAACTATCATCCCTTCTACCAGTCTCCATAGGAGTCCCCAGGGCTCAATTCTAGGACCTCTTCTTTTTTCTCTCTTTATCAACGACCTTCACATTGCAGTCCCTGAGGCCACCTGTATTCAATATGCTGACGATTCCACACTTATATGCTCTGCTAACTCCACCTCAGACCTCCACTACATAACCCAAAGGGTATTTAACATGGTTGAAGAATGGTTCCTAAAACGTTGCCTTCTTCTCAATGCCAAAAAAACCAAGCTGCTACTATTTCCACCTACCAATAGGTCCCCACCTATTGATCTCTCTATTGTATCTAGCAAAGGCACCCTGATAACACCTGAACAATCTGCCAAACTGCTAGGAGTGACTATCGACAACAACCTCTCCTATGATATTCACATTAACAACACTATACAAGCAGTGAACAGAAAAATTGGTTCCTTATACAGAATCAAACCTTTCCTTACTCCTCAAGCCAGAACCACCATTGCCCACTCTCACTTAATCTCTACACTTCTCTATGCATCATCTATTTATACTAATCTAAAAAGAACTAACCTCCAAAAAATTTCTCATGCCTATAACAATATCGCCAGGTTTGCTACCAGCAACCCATACAAGACACACCATTGTCTTAATCTTAAGCAACTCAACTGGCTTGAATTACCTAACTTACTAACATTTTCCCAACTCATCATTGCTCATAAAATCTTTTATCAACCTAAAAATATTCCGATTCTCACTAACCTTATCACCCCATACACAAATCTAACTTCACTTCGCTCCTCTACTAGATTACTTGTCTGTACTATGAAGTCTAATAACTTGTCAGGTGATAGCATTTTCTCAAACACTGTTGGCAAACACTGGAACCTCCTACCAACAGACCTAACTCAAATACCATCCCTTTCTCTCTTTAAACTAAGACTCAAACTTCACCTAAAATCTCACTGGATGTGCCCCTGCACAAACCCTGACTAACTGCTTCCTCTTTCACTTCTATCTTCCTACTCCCTAGGGTCCACTTTCACCCTTTACCCCACTAATGTAGATTACTGATCTCCTTTCTTTGCTCTCTGACTTTTCCTCTCTTCTACCTACTTCCTCTTCAACCTTCCTATTTCTCTCCTGTTTACAAAGGTTTGCATATAATTTTAATATTTACAAGCATATTATTCCTTTTTAACTAACTACGCTTAATATTACTAATGACTAGTCTCATCCTCAAAAAAAAAAAAAAAAAAAAAAAAAAACATTATTATTATTCTTTTTCTTTTGTTTGATCAATTTATTTTTTTTCCCTCCATACTCTGATTTTCAATGTTTAAAATTGCTAATGTAATTCCAATATTAATCTTTATTTTGTATAATATTTTGTCTGGAGCTTTTCTCCCCGGGCCTCTACTGAAAATGGACATGTATCCAGTTAGACTAGCCCGGTCAACAAATGTAAAATAAATAAAATAAATAAATAAATACATAATGGCAGACACAATTGTACTGATATTTGGCCTCTGTCAATGAGTATTTGTTAGAATTATAAGGTGATAACTTAATTTTTAAAGGATCAGGCCACACCCACTAGGAGTTAAAGATATACACTCAAAGAGTTGTACTGGAGGGAATGAGTTAATAAGACAGAAAGCAGATAGGAGATATACAGCAATATCTATATAGCAGACACAACTGTGATGGACAGTGTTTAAGTTGTAGCAGACACAGCCATGGTCTGTATCCTGGGAGTGGATGTAGGCTGCATACAGAATCATACCCCACAACTGTACAGATGAGGCCAGAATGTCCAGTATAAGGGCCCAAATCTGCTGCCTGTCCCCCTGGTAAGTCTGGGGGATGATCCCAGATGTTTAGCCAGCAAACAGGGAATACAAGTGATTACAAACACCTATGAGAACAAACCTGTCACTGAAGCATCCCCCGAAACTGTTAGGAGAGTAATATTTCAAGTATGTCCTATCTACACTCCCATGTTGTCAAGCTGTGACCAGAGTGTGTACAGTAACAGAGTGAGATGTATTTGCATAATACTAATGTGTAATCTGGAAGTTTGTGTGGCAACAGTCAGGTAGTGTTAACAAACATTGCTCCCACAGGTATGTTGGATATGAACACTGTGATGAGAAATACAGACCATTATAACCTGTACTGGTACTGTTCACTCTAGTATTGTAGGGAATTGTGAGTGTTGCAGTATTTGTGAATAATAAAGTATCACTGATCACTGCCACCCACACTGTGCTACATAATATAACTGTGTAGGAAAGCATGTATATGTGTGTGTCAGGTCACTAAAGGTGGAAGAGGGCAATATTCTAGATATGTCCAAGCACACCAGCATGTGGTTAACACATGGCCAGAGTCTGTGCAGAAAGAGTTGGATAGCTATGTGCACAACACCAACCTGGAATCTGGGAGTATGTGCAGAAACAATTAGTTAGTGTTAACAAACATTCCCTCCACAGGTATACCAGGTAAGAGGTGTATACTGCAGGTAAAACCAGTTCATGTGTAACCATGACAACAGCCACATCACTGTCCAAACTAAGGCTATAGGGTAGTTTAACAAGACTTGTAAGGTACAGATAACAGAACTGACTAGGAAAGTAATGTGGACTACAGGAATATACTAGTTGTTAATTGACATCTTTCTGCCCCCCACCATATCTCCAGTAATCAACATACCCACACCAACTAGTATGTAATGACACCTATGTTCTGATACTGTCCAATTGTTTGATAAATATTTTTATGGTTCCCATGCATGTGCTATATTGAATTATTCCAACACTGATGGCATGGTGCCATCAATGTCCCTACAGGCTGTTCTTATTACCACTGTGGTCCCATATATGCATGTATTCTGTTTGCTATGCAGCTGTTCCGTATCTGGTGTCTGGATTAATGGGAATATCTATGCATGCTGTTATACCTAACCCTGGAATGTCTTGAATATTACTAACCCACATATGATGATGAAATCTAAACACTATAGCCCACTTGGGAAGGATGGTCCCAGCGGACCCACCTGTCCCACCTCAGCTGGCCGTGGCACCAGGCACCAGCATGTCTGGGGCCCAATGCAGAACTTCTCTGTCTATTGGTCCTGCACCACCTTCGAGTGGAACCACCTCAGGGAATGGGGCTTGTCCTCCCCCCGGAGTGGGTGCGGACAGGCACCTGTCACCCATCACCAGGTCAGGGTTGTGGTGCCTAGAGAGATCAACCAGCAGTTTGGTGATCTTCTACGGCAGCTCAAGGGCCGCATGTTGTGATTAGAGAGACAGCCTGGCTTTGCAACTCAGCCCTCAGCACAGCCACCTTCGGGGCTGTGAAGGTGCAGTGGTGACTGCCCATGGGTGAGGTCCTCAGTCCCACTGTTTCCACTAGGCGGCTCATGGGCTTCCGATTTCCCAACACCCCTCCCCCATCAACGTGTTTACCCCCCACATGTGTCATATACCACCCCTGTATGTGTCTTGTTTGTCTTGTATGATTACCTACCCAACCTACCTCCTCAAATATACCTACTACTCTTCTCTAACATCCAACTCTCACCTGAAAAAAAAGGGCATTCTGTTCCCACAAAAAAATCTCACCCCATACATAGCTGTCCATTTCACACATGTGTCCACTGAACACATGTAATCTGTTCTAATTGGCATCACAACTTATTTTTGTTGTCTTCACCCCCTCCCAGGGGTTTGAGTGTCCAAATCTTCCTCCAAATTCAGTGTATATGCACAGCTGTTGCTGTAGAAGAAATGGGCAGCTATGGGCCTTCCCTACACCCTTCCTGCACATCCTTGGACATTTTCCTTACTGTTTTTCCCTCTTTGTGCCACTTTTTTTTACCACTTTCCTATCAACCCCTTTTTCTTTTTTTTTTTTTTTTTTTTTTAAGAAATTAGCATGGGAGTAAGTGGGAGTAAGCACTTTTAAGCAGCAGTAAGCGGGTTTAAGCCTGTTTGCACAGAGGTAAGCAATGCTGACACTGGTTAAGCAATTTAGAAGTTAACTGAGTATAAGAAAATGTAACTGGAAGTTAGCCGTGCTTACCCCTGCACAAATCCTCATAAACCCACTTACGACTGCTCAAAAGTGCCTTAATCACTCTGTATCCAACGGCCCTTGTTCTGCCCAGCAACAAAATAAACAGCATCTGCAAGGCTCGAACCCAGGACCCTGAACACCATAGACAAAATGATTTATCACTAAGCCATGTCAGATATACATAGCCATGATGTATTCACAAACATATCATCCAGCCCTGTCATTTAACAGTACAGAGAATGTATTTCAACATGTAGATGTATGTGTGTGTGTATGTAAATATATTAATATCTAAACAGATCTATAAACATATCTATATCTATATATGTATGTATATATATATATATATATATATATATATATATATATATATATATATATATATATATAAACATATATACATGCAAATGCCTACATCTATAGATATATATGTCTACATCTATATGTCTAAATATATACAGCAGGTTATATATATATGTTAGCAGATATATATACATATATATATATATATATATATATATATATATATATATATATATATAGACATACATCTGTAGATAATGAGGAAATAACAAAAACATATATGTCCACATGCACCGTTAATAGTGTTGAGAGGCCCCAAACAATATACTCCTTGTACGAATAGGTATACCCCCCACAGCCAAACACGTCCCCCCTGCAATACACTACCAAGTGTTGCAGATCCCATAACCAGGACCAGCACGACATGGGCATCCCTAGGATACATATACACAGACAAATATATGCAGATACAGATATATATATATATATATATATATATATATATATATATATATATATATATATATATATATATCATCATCATCTTCTTTCAGCTGTTCCTATTAGGGGTCACCACAGTGGATCATCTATTTCCATTTCTTCCTGTCCTCTGCATCTTGCTCTCTCACACCAACCACCTGCATGTCCTCGCTCACCACATCCATAAACCTTATCTTAGGCCTTCCTCTTTTCCTGTTACCTGCTAGCTTCATCCTTAGCATCTTTTTCCCAATATACTCAGCATCCCTCCTCAGCACATGTCCAAACCAATGTAATCTTGCCTCTCTAGCTTTCTCTCCAAACCTTCCAACCTGGGCTGACCCTCTAATATACTTATTACTAATCCTGTCCAGCCTCGCCACACCCAATGCAAATCTTAACATCTTTAACTCTGCCACATCCAGCTCTAACTCCTGCCTTTTTGTCACTGCCACTGTCTCCAACCCATACAACATAGCTGGTCTCACTACCCTCTTGTAGACCATACCTTTCACTCTTACTGGTACTCGTCTGTCACAAATCACTCCTGACACTCTTCTCCACCCACTCCATCCTGCCTGTACTCTCTTCTTCACCTCTCTTCCACACTCACCATTACTATGAACTATTGATCCCAAGTATTTAAACTCATCCACCTTCACCACCTGTACTCCTTGCATCCTCACCATTCCTCTATCCTCCCTCTCATTCACACACATATATTCTGTCTTAGTCCTGCTGACCTTCACTCCTCTTCTCTCTAGAGCATATCTCCATCTCTCCAGGGTCTCCTCCACCTGTTCCCTACTCTCACTACTGATCACAGTGTCATCTGCAAACATCATAGTTCACGGGGACTCCTGTCTGATCTCGTCTGTCAACCTGTCCATCACCATTGCAAATAAGAAAGGGCTCATAGCTGATCCTTGAGGTAATCCCACCTCCACCTTAAATGCATCCATCACTCCCACCTCAGACCTCACTGCTGTCACACTACCCTTGTACATATTCTGTACCACTTTTACATACTTCTCTGACACTCTTGACTTCCTCATACAATGCCACAACATCTCTCTAGGCACCCTGTCATAGGCTTTCTCTAAGTCTGCAAAAATAGAATGCATCTCCTTTTGACCTTCTCTGTACTTCTCCATCAATAATCTCAGAGCAAACATTGCATCTGTAGTGCTCTTTCCCAGCATGAAACCATACTGCTGATCACTAATCATCACTTCCCTTCTTAACCCAGCTTCCACTATTCTTTCCCATACCTTCATGCTGTGAATGATCAATTTAATCCCTCTGTAGTTACTACAGCTCTGCACATCATCCTTATTCTTAAAAATCAGTACCAAAACACATTTTCTCTATTCCTCAGGCATCCTCTCACTTTTCAAGATTTCATTAAACAATCTGGTTAGAAACACCACTGCCATTTCACCTAAGCACCCCCCATGCTTCCACAGGTATGTCATCTGGACCAACAGCCTTTCCAGTCTTCATCCTCTTCATAGCTATCCTTACTTCCTCCTTGCTAATCCATTGCACTTCATGATTCAGTATCCCCACATCATCCAACCTTCTCTCCCTCTCATTCTCTTCATTCATCAACCCCTCAAAGTACTCTTTCCATCTGCTCAACACACTCTCCTTGCTTGTGAGTTTGTGTCCCTCATTATCCTTTATCACCTTTATCTGCTGCACATTTTTCCTAGGTCGGTCTCTCTGTCTAGCCAATCTGTACAGGTCCTTTTCTCCCTCCTTAGTGTCCAACCTTTCATACAACTCTTCATATGCCTTATCCTTAGCCTGCTCCACCTCTCTCTTTGCCATGCACCTCATCTCCTTATACTCCTGTCTACTTTCTTCATCTGTCCGGCAATCCCACTTCTTCTTTGCCAACCTCTTTCTCTGTATACTTTCCTGTACTTCCTTAATCCACCACCATGTCTCTTTGTCGTCCTTCATCTGTCCAGATGTCATACCAAGCACCTTTCTATATATATATAGATATATATGTAACTACACATACACACGCAGAGATATGTATAGTAAGTTACATATGTAGTACGTGCACACAATATGGAACAGCCACCATTACTACAGTTACCACTTTACCAACTGGAGACTGTATGAGCCAGCCATACAAATGACATTCATTGCCTGCAACATATACCCACATAGATATCAAATGATATAACACCACACAGGTGTGCATAAATGGGAAAGCTTTATTTGTGTACTATTACAGTTGTATATGCCATGTTGTATAACTGTTTAAACATGGACATCCATATAAACTGAGTAATGCAACTGTGAAACAGTTATACTAATACAGCAGTCTGGAAAAGATAAATGTTGCTGTCCAGGCCAAGGACATCAAGTAGCACAATAGTAAAGACAGACTGGGTCACAGGATACCAAACAATCAACAGTAAGTAATGCAGATGTATAGTTCAACAGCCTCTATCTACACTCTGTAGACAATACCTAGGGGGTAATGACCTCAGTTGACACAATGGGATGTAACTTTTACATAACAAGGCACAACTGACACCATCACATGCACACTGACAAACAGAACAGTCTGTATGACAGGTGGCAGTAGGCCTGCATTTAACCAAGGTGGATTGTATGGTAATGTACATCCATATACCTTAAGGCAGCTCACCCCTGATGGTCTTCAGGACTTTGGGATTTCAGGCTTCTGTAGCACTCCCATATACATATATTTATATATAGATATATGTATATATAGCTATATATGTATGCACATCCTATGTGTACAGATATGCCTAGTTATGTTGGTATATATGTAGATATCAATAACTATATTTGCATACATATCTATTCTGATATACCTACTACTGTGAATATATATGTAGATATCCATTTGTATATGTGCATATGTATCTCTATCTGTATATGTGTAGACATATATTGCTCTGTATATGTATAGATCTGGGTGTTTATTTCTATATCTATGTACATATACATATCCTTCTATGTATGTCGATATGCATATGTGTATGTCTATATAGATATCTGGATAAGTATATGTACATATATCATCACCATAGGTCCTGAACATGGAGTGTAGCCCTACCTCAGCCTCTGTAGTCCCAACATCATAGTGCAAGGGGATGTCAGGTATGTATAGCAGGTATATTTGTAGAGTATTGCTACTGTCGTAGGGATTGTCTTCACAGACATGGTGTGTGTGGGAGGTCACATCTGCTCTTAGCATGTGTGCCATTGGCTACTGACAGACATCCTAAGGATATCATAGTACAGTACCACTGCTAGCACATAATGCTCATGTGGACTACAGCAAAGATAATGGCCAATATATGTGGACAGTCTGACACACTCTGGACAGTCCAGAGGTATACACATAACCCCTTAGTGCAAGACATGTGGACCAATCCTGACAATGTGGATGTCAACAGCCATGTAGATGGGTATAACATGTAACTACTGATATACATGTGCCCCCATAGGTTATGCATTCACACATCTCTGTCTGTCCTGCCACATAATAACCGCTGGTATGGAGGTGCCATGCCCACATACCACCCACTAAATATTGGCATACATCTGTACAGCATCCCACTGCTCTGTCTGACATACGTGACTGTTATGGTGACCCGGCAGCAGTACATTGGCAAGTATTTGGGCATTACATCTCACTGGGTAAGTACACTAAGCTGGTAGGCATGCAACAAAGCACTGTGCAGGCTACAGGCAGACCGACTCAAAACTGGCCTACATTTCCTATGGGGGAATGCACATGTACCTGCATATATAGCAGGGTCTACAGGCATGCCATAGCACAGAGTAACATACACCTGTGTGAAAGTGCACAACCTCAATCAATGTGAACACAGCCACAGCTACATATGGCATGCTAGCATTTTATTACATTATATGGACTATCTGTTCAACACCAACCTTATATGTGCCACTCACACACTAACCCTACATATACTGGGCCACTACACAGTGTGGTCTGCTGCCTGTCTGTGGTATGGGGCATGTGAGTGTACGGCCCTACAAACATGTAAGCTGATAGGGTAACATACAGTGGAGCAGCATGTAACATCAGATAGAACTAGACCAAGAACAATGACATCTACCACAGTCTGTACACAGGCCAAGGTACATATTAACAATATACACACTGCCAACAATCTCCATAAGTAAACAGACCTCAGTACTGTACACACAACCACAGAATGTCCAGGTTATGTCATCAAATATAACCCCTACTATACATCTGTAGCAGTCTGATATCTCACTGGCTTGTTATCAGCTATGTTGTCACTAATTATGGTGTACAGTACATATGCACCCCTTACTGCATGACATATGTACAAAGTTGGACAGGGCTGTGGCTAGAGGCACATACACTGGGCCAATATTGACATGTTGCTGTGATAACATCATACATTTACTGTTGTAACAGGGTTTGTTGCACCATATGTCCTACGAGGGATATGAAGTCAGTAACTCTCATGGCTGTCACCATCTACAGACTGCAATCCTCACACTACCTTCTGCAGTTCACAGATAGGTGCTCTGCAGGTAACACCTGAAACAAAAGGCACCAAACGCTGTCCAGTTTACAGATGGCCCTACCGATGGGTGTTCCCTCATAAACATAGCACTAACATGGCATGTTTTCATAACTGCCATGTCAGTGTTATGTTTATGAGGAAACACCCATCTGCAGATGGCCCTACAGATGGGTGTTCCCTTAGAAACATAGCACTGACATGTCAGGTATGAAAACATGTAGTACAGCCATATCCACACACACCCTGTTAAACCAACATTACTCCAAATGCAGTATAGCAGTGCTTACTATCTGTAGTCAGATAAGGCACATCCCCCTCCTGTGTGTTGGCCTGTTTCCACAGTGTATGTTGTTAGAGGTAAACCCCAATCCATCTGACATGCTGTTTGCCAAAAAACAGATCAAGTTCCTGCTCACAGTGAAGGCCCAACATCAACATGATGTTCCTAGATATTGGTGTGTGTTTTCATGCAATTGGCGAGAGGAATGTTACCACAGCTGCTCCAGATGCAATCAGCTAGAGGAGGGCTGCAATTTGTGCAGAGGCCATCATCTGATCCTGAGCATCACTTAAAATACACATGCTGCTGCCTAAGCAAAGCAGGTGTAAGTCTCCACATCCACCAGAGAGGGAGTGAGAGAGGCAGGCAGAAGCACAGAAATGCCAGGGAGGTGTGGGAGAGAAAAACGTAAGCATGTTTGTGTCACACACCTACCAGTACAGGGTGTCAAACCGCTGACGATTATGTAGTGCTATCACATGTCCATGCAGTTATTGGATGCGCCACATAGGTTACAAGTTGGGGAGCCCTCAGAATGTATATGTGGTGGTGAGTGAGATCTGCAACAGGGATATGGTAGCTATGTGGTAGATGTAGTACACGTGCCTGCCTACATAAACAGGTGTCAGCGTCAACACAGCCACACTCTCATAGGTTCATAGGTTCATAGATTAGTACTAAGCTAACTGCCCTTGCGAGCCATTTTAAGCCTAGCCAATTATCCCTTGTGAGAGACAAACCCTGCACCTTGTGTTTGTAAGGCAAACACCTTAACCATTACGCCACCCTCCCAACCCTCACAGGGATGCACACACATTGCCACACTTGGCAGGGACAGGAATACAACTTATCACTGTGGGATTGCCATAACACAGTAGTGTGCAGGTAACACATGCACCACAGGGGTCATATGGAGGTTATAGGTGCAAAGGGTATGTGGATGCTTCTGATATCAGACAGCATGCTTCAATATGCCAATAGGTTGTAGTGAGTTTGACTGTGGTCATAGGTTCATAGGTTCATAGGTAGGTACTAGGCTATCGGCCCAAGGGCCTATATAAGCCTAGCCAACAAGGTTCCCTGGCTTACGCCACCCAAGAAATTTATTTTCCTGTGCCACTGTTGAGCAGAGACACAGAAGTGATCCCTGGGGTGTATTTACTATTTCCCATCCACTTATCAAGATTTTCCTTGAAGAGTGCTAATAAAGATCTTTGCTTGACATAGATGGGTAGCCTGTTCCAGAGTATGGGAAGTCTCTGGGACAGGAATCTATCCCTCCAGCATGTCCTGTTTATTGTGGTGACAAGGTTTACATCCCTAGAGTGTGTAGCTCAGAGGGATTAGGATTTCTATCGGTGGTGCATGTCCAACAGCTCTGGGTTTGACATAGCTTTATATGTTAGGCAGAGATCACCTCAGAGTAGGCGATGTGCTACGGGGTAAAGCTGAAGTTTTTTTGAGATGGTCAGTGTAGGGCATCTGTTTGAGGTCAGTAATCCTCTTTGTGAGGTACTTCTGTGGCCTTTCCAACTGCTGCAGATGTCTTGTGAGGTACATTACAAAATGGGCATTGTACTCTATAATGGGTCTAATGAGTGTTGCGTAGAGAGGAGCAATGACCTCTTTTTTCCTGGATGAGAACCCTTTCTTGATGAGGTGTGCCACATAGAAGGACTTCCTAACTACTGTGACAATGTGACTATCAAAGGACACTCTACTGTCCAGCTGGGTCCCAAGGTCTCTTATCACACATTCAGTGTTAAGTAGACTGCTGTCTGTGTAGTAGTTCATGGGTACAGAGTTTTTACCAAAGGGGATGACAATGCACTTTTTGGCATTGAGCTTGAGGCCATGGCTCTGACACCAGGCATCTGTCTCAGCGAGGCCCTTCTGTAGGATTTCCACATCATTTGGGGACTCGACTATGGCTCCTAGTTTACAGTCATCTGCGAACTTCATTAGCCAGAGGCTTTCTGTGTTATCCTGTACTTCTGAGAAGTAGATACCAAACAAGAGAGGTCCGAGGACTGAATCCTGTGGAATTCCACTTGTCACTGGTTTGAGGTCAGATTTGGAGTGTGCAACGTTTACAGTGTGGGTTCTGTCAGTGAGCCAGTTGGCAACCCATCTTGTGATGTATGGATTTATACCTCGTTTAGTGAGTTTAGCTATAATTCCAGAATGGGGGATGGTGTCGAAAGCCTTGGTGAAGTCAAGATAGGCTGTGTGAACCACCTTATCCTCATTTATGGCTTTGGTGACTGCATCAAAGAATTCAAGCATATGCATCTTACACCACACGCACAGGCATGGGTGCCAGTACTGACATGCATGTGTGTACTGCTTCATGGGTGTACTGTGGTTGATGGTGCCAGATGGCTATACAAGGCTAGGTGATGGGTATACCTTGGCATTAGGCCACATGACAATGGTCTGCATTGTGGCTCAGGGGTGTAGTGTCGGGAGTTGCCCACAGAGATGGGTATTGTATTCACCATCCAGTCACCTGGGTGACTATTGCATGTGGCCAAAGCTGTGCATTGCTTGCCATGTATGTGTTTATTAGTCCATGATATGGACAGTGTCTGGGATGTGCACACCTCCCACATGCATACACAGTGACATGTGGAACGGTACCTGGGGTGTCTAGACCATGTTGTGCACACAGATTGTTATCAATAGATGTGCCAGTCCTGGCCTCTTGTGATAGGAATTGTTAATGGACAGCAGGTTGACCCTGCACCTACATTGATAGCATGATACTGGTATTCTCTGGTGTCAGTAGCATCTGTCCATACTGGGATTGTGTTTCAAGCATGGTATGTCCTTTGTGGGTCACATTTGATGGCATTACAGGTGTTGCAGGTGTCCAGTGGGGAACATGGCGGAGGTGCAATTTCGGCATGTATATCCCTATTGGACTGATGGACAGGGTGGCAAGCCCACTGCAATCACACCATGGCTACTATCAGTGGGCAATATGCAAGGTACTATCAACATAGCGGCAGTTGCCTAGGCAAGTGTGTATGTGTGTATGAGACATAAGTTGAGAGTGTTCCCTGGGTAATACAAGGGTTGCTATTGTTGTTCAGCTGGCATTGATGTCACATTTAGGGGTATGGATTTGCACCCCAGCCTCTCGGCTATTTCACATCTGTTATCCTTGCATGATGGACATTGTGATATATACTTGGCCCACCATATAAGAAGTTTGCAAAACCCACTCCACATTGAGTCCAGTTGTTGCACACTCACAACTGCCACCACACAGGATACAAATGACAAACACACACACACACACACACACACACACACACACACACACACACACACACACCTGACATGTCTGGGATTAGAACTCCTACCTAATTAGAATATTACACTACATCAGTACCACGGAGATTAGTGGAGTACTCCTTCCCCAATGGTGTATTTCACAGTGAATGACATCAGCAGTATTGCCAAAGTAGGGCGTTTGACTTGTACTGAGTGTGACTGGCCTAAAATGCATTGCTCCCTACACAGACATAGACACACGCAGAACATCCACAGCTGTCATGTGTGGGAATAGAACCCGTATCAGAGTTCTATATCACACTATAGCATGATGCTATTATGGGACACACCACAGGGAGTGAGATAGGTCTTCCTCCCCAAAGGTGTATTTCACAGTGAATGACAGCAGGATTGCCAAAGTAAGGCATTTGAATTGTACTGAGTGTGACTGGCCTAAAATGCATTGCTCCCTTCACAGACATAGACACGCAAAACATCCACAACTGCCACGTTTGGGAATAGAACTCCTACCAGAGTTCTATATCACACTACAACAATACACAGTTATGACACATGTTATGGAGATTACTGGGCTACAACCTTCTCAGAGGTGTATTTCTAGGTGAATAACATCAGCAACCTTGACAAAGTAGAGCATTTGAATTGTAGGGAGTGTGACTACCCTAAAAAGCATTGCTCTCTACCCAGACAGAGTCAGAGAGAGACACACACACACACACACACACACACACACACACACACACACACACACACACACACACACACACACACACACACACACACACACATACACACACACACACACTTGCCAAGTCTGGGATTAGAACTCCTATCTAACTATTTTATCACACTACAACAGTATGCAGTTATAGGATGTGCTGCAGAGATTACTGGGCTCCAACCTTCCCAGAGGTGTATTTCTAGGTGGATGACATCAGCAGCCTTGCCAAAGTAGAGCATTTGAATTGTAGGGAGTGTGGCGACCCTAAAAAGCATTGCTGTCTACCCAGAGTCAGACACACACACACACACACACACACACACACACACACACACACACACACACACACACTTGCCAACTCTGGGATTAGAACTCCTACCTAACTATTGTATCACACTACAGCAGTATGCAGTTATAGGATGTGCTTCGGAGATTACTGGGCTACAGCTTTCCCAGAGGTGTATTTCTAGGTGGATGATATCACCAGCCTTGCCAAAGTAGAGCATTTGAATTGTAGGGAGTGTGACTACTCTAAAAAGCATTGTGCTCTACACAGACAGATAGACACACACAGTTGCCATGTCTGGGTCTGGAACTCCTACCTAACTACTTTATCACACTACAGCAGTATGCAGTTATAGGACACACCATGGAGATTAATGGGCTACAACTCTCCCGAAGGTGTATTTCACAGTGGATAAACTCAGCAGGCTTCTCATAGTAGGACTATTGGGAGGGCAGTGTGTGTGCATGGGCCATAACCCATTCACTTAGTGGTTGACACAACACATGCGGGCACACACAGGGTCATATTTTACAGGTACGCGTATACAGCTGCTAGTTGACTTTGTCCTTGTACATTCATGTTGCACAGCTAGCACTTGCACCACATAGTCTGTAATGCTGACAGATACCAGTGGCTAGTATATACAGTGCGTGACATCTGAACCTTATGTGGTTGTGGCACTTTGGCTGTGTGCTGGGTGGGACAGGCCTGGATGGTTTCTTGTCACAGTCACCCTCTTCCACACATCTATGTGCATCCACCTTTGGCTTATTATGGTGTGTTGTCCTTAGATATATGTCTGTATTCCTATCAAACGTGTGTGCAAAGCATGAGTGGTGCATACTGAGGAATGTCTGCACTAACATCTGCGACTGCCAGATATGTCTGGTCCACTGGTGTTTGCAGGCATGACCTTAATGTGTTTACCAGACATGACCTTCATGTGTTTAAGTGTGTGAGCATGCCAGTATGACCTTTCAGTATGTTGTTGACTGCCATTGCCTTCATTTCTCTAAGTGTGTGAGCATGCCCAGTATTCCCATCTGTATTGAATGTGTGGATAGAGTCCAGGTTGATTGTACTGCAGTGGTGACCTGTGTGATGTACACATACAGGTAGCATACTGCTAAAGCAGGGTATCAGTCAATCATTTGGCAATGACTGTTGCTACATTTCTACATAGGATGGGGGGGGCACACCTGACTATTTGTACATGTCTACACAGGATTGGGGGGGGTCACACCTGACTGTCACTACATTTCTATGTAGGATGGGGGCACACCTGACTGTTACTACATGTCTACATTGGTTGGGGGGGGGCACACCTGACTATTTCTACATTTCTACACTGGATTGGGGTGGGCCACACTTGACTGTTACTACATTTCTCTGTGGGGTGGAGGGGAGCACACCTGACTATTTCTACATTTCTACACAGGACTGGGGGGGCACACCTGACTGTTATTACATAGGATGGGGGCACACCTGACTGTTACTACATGTCTACGTTGGTTGGGGTGGCACATCTGACTATTTCTACATTTCTACACTGGATTGGGGGCACACTTGACTGTTACTACATTTCAATGTAGGATGGGGTGACACACCTATTGCTACATTTCTACACAGGATTATGGGGCACACCTGACTGTTATTACATTACTATGTAGGATAGCGGGAGCACACCTGACACTTGTGCACATTTGCTATGACTGTACTGATATGTCAGGTACTCCATTTCATTCTGTATTCTTACCTATCATGCTGACTAAAGGCATACCAGTGTACTACAGATCTTAGCTTTGATTTACCTACATATTAGTTTCTGACTTCCTACTCTTCAGAGCTAACATCCCACTGCCTGACCTGCTGTGGTCTGTCTGTGTAGACCTGGAGGGATTACCCATAGGCATCATTCAGAGGCCATAGCACAGTCTTTATTTGTGTTTGTCTACACCTGTCCTGCTGGCTGTGACTGTTGTTGGGAATGTGAACCCCCCGACTGGCATATGTGAATTACATACCTTGTGGGTGTCCCAGTATTGAGGGTGGTGCTGCAGGGCTGCTTATGTCGGATGCCCATAGTACACTCCCTACACATGGTTGAGCACAGGTAGTGTAATGTTTGGCATCCCTTTTACTGTATGTGAGAGTCAGAGAGAGGTGTTATTCCCTGGGTCCCTCCTGTGTCAGTGTATGTGCTATGCGTTGCCTCTTTGCCAAGGCCAGGGCATACTGGGTATGCCTCCTTTTGCCTACTGGGGCAGACTCAGGTTGTTCCTCCTCCAAGTCACTCTGTGCCTGTGGAGGCCTTTACAATGGTGGGGGGCTGTGTGGCCCTGCACCGTGCTGTTCCTGATGCAGCTGTTTCAGCAGGATCATATTGTGTAGCATGGCACATATGAGGACAATTTGGGTACATGTAGCTGGTGAGTAATGCAAGGCTCCACCTGATGTGTCCAGGCACCGGAACTGTGACTTGAACATTACAAACACATGTGCTGTTACAATTCTGGACTGTGTGTGTGGGCCTCATTATGGATTTCTTGTTCGGGTGTGTGTGCATTTCTGATGGGTGTCATCAGTCATGGTTCCAGTGCATATCCAGCATCCCCCACTAAGTGACCGTGAGGGATGTCCCCATTAGAAAATCTCTGGTCAGCTGTGTCAGATGCCATGTGGGAATCGTGATAGCTTCCAGGGCAGCCAGCACACACATTCATTATTATGCCCTGGCCATTGCACATGACCTGGCAGTTGATGGAGGGGAAGCCCTTGAGGATGATGTAGACCCTACCCCACTCACCGGGTGGTGCTTTGATGCATATGTGCATGCAGTCTATAGCACCCACCACATCATGGTATTCTGCTATTTGGTGGAAAAGTTGCATATTGCTGGCTAATGCCTCACGGGTGTTGGGGAAATATACGCGCTCACCGACATGTGCTGACTTAGCATCCAGGAAATGGTGGAGTACCCTGGATGCTGATGCCTGTGAGATCCCCATCATATCCCCAGTTGGCCTTTGGAAGGTACCTGTAGTTAGTATTCTTAGGCCTACATATACCTTGGTATCCACTGGGATGGGTTCCCCTCTATTTGTTCTGTGTGTCAGGCGTGGCCGGCACAGCTCAACAATTTGCTGTAGGAGGTCCCTGTTCACCCTATAGCGCTCCACTGTCTCTAACTCATGTAGCCCCTGGTAGGTTACCCTGGGTCTGTGCACTCTTTCCGTCTCCTCACTGTGGATTGCTTGACAGCATTCACATCCTCCCCATCCTCAGCCTCTTCCACAAGTTGTTGTATGATAGCTATTGCAGCCCCTATCATTTTGTTGATTTGAGTGTTAAATGATCCCCGCTTGTTTACACTGGTGGTGTAGAGAGTGGGAAAAACCAGAGGGGAAGGTGTTTGCATAGTTTATAGTAGTGTTCTGGGCTGGGCTTGTCTGCTGCATGTGTAATTGGCTGATTCTGATGCATTTCACCTGCCAGCTAAGTTAGTTCTCCTTGATTACCTTCCTACTGCTGTTTTCCCTTCCCATTGCCTTCCTATTTTAGCCCAGGGGTGCGCCACGCAATCAGAGTGCTCAAATGTGCACAGAGCTGCTATTTCCTAGTTTAACATTTTTGTTAAACCTTTAAAACCCAGCGCACGGCGTGCACACCTGCTTAGGCAATGTAAAGAGTGCTAGGCAGAGACAGACACACCCCTTTGCTTAGCTGTGCTTAGCTAGGAGCAAACCTGAGTCACAGGGCTCCAATCTGCTTACAGTATGCCTGACACACACCCCCATGATATCACCTAACTCCCAGGCTTGCACCAACTATTCCTACTCTTACACTTTTGGGACCTGACTAGCATGCTAGGGAAAACTGGGATTCACTATCATTCCCCTCATTTGCATAGGATTGCCTGCTAATGCATAGTTACATGTCTCACACTGAGCCTCCCCCCTTAGCAACCACCACTCACTGACCATGTTGTCTTCTGCCTGCCATTGACTTGTATGGCAGAATAGTGATTTTAGCTAGAATGCTTATTTTAGGTTTATTTTATTATCCCCCCCGATCCCATCTGCATGTCGCTGCACTATGTTTAAACAGCCGAGATCAGCTAAAAAAAAAAAGTTTATTTTTTTATTTTTTATGTTGTTTGCAATGCCAGTGGCCTTATACTTGGCCATTGGCATGCTTGCTTACTAATATGCAGCCTTTATTTGGAGCTGTCACAGCTCCATTTTGGATTTTGCAGAAATGTACTCAGTTACTAACAGTACATTTCTGCAGATTGCACTAGTCCTGCACGGCCAGTTGCAAGCTCCCTGGATTGCAAATTCACCTAATTTGCATAGCTTTCTCCTGCAAATGGGGTGATTTGCATACAGGTGCTTAGTGCATGCAGGACTGGTGCAGGAGCACTCATGCATGCCCCTGCAGGCTGTTCCTGGATCGCATGTCAAAAATATTGCCTGCTGGAGCTCCTGCACTGATTCTGCATGCCATGCAAGGCATGCAGAATCTGGGGGCAGGTCTTGTGGGAATAGATTAAGTGGAGAAATCTGGCAAAGGATGAATAAGCAAATGAATAAGTTGAGTTTCCATGAACTTTACCAGGGATTATTTAGTATAATTTCTGGTCATTATCACAATTCTGTAATGACTTTGGTCTTAATATCTATAATAAAAATGAAAACTTATTTTGACAGAACTAATACAAGAAAACTGCCACAAATTAACAGCATTCATTCTTTTTGTAAAACAAAAGCCAAAACAAAAACAAAAAACACTAAAAACAACCACAGACTTTACTAAATTAATGCTTTTGTATAATACATCACAGACTTCATCAGATCAAAGTTTTATCTCCAGTGCTACAACATTTAAATAACCACATCCTAAAAACCACATGACACTACCTAGCCAATTAAACTCCAAATAAATAAATAAATAAATAAATAAATAAATATTTTATACAATCACTCTGAATCAAATACATTCTCAATTCTGATTTAGTATTGACATTTAGTTGTAAAATAATAATATGGAAATGTGTTGCTTTTGTTCTTATTATTTATTTAATAGCCTTTATTAATAATGTATAATGAAATATATAATAACATTGGAGGAAAAACAATGAAACCAAAAGAAAATAATCAAACTGAAAAAAATAAGGAAAAGAGCTGCTAGTGAAATGGATTTAACTTAGTATTTGCTACATTAATATTTTTGTTGAGTCCAAGAATTTTATCAGCCTTCAATCTTAACTGCAGTTCAAATTCTCCTTTTTCTAATAAGCTATTAAAATCTATTCCTTTGCAGTAAAATATTACCTGGCTGATCACATCAAATGTATATTATTTTAATTTCTACAGTTCATGCTGTGTTTGCTTAAGGCATTATTAGTGACCTTATTCTTAATGGCATAAACATGTTCAAGGACTCTTGCTGCTTGTCTTCTAATGATCTTCCTGTATAGAAGCCAGCACATAATGTGCATCTAGCCACATAACAGCAGCAGCAGCTTTACAGCCAAATAGCCAGATGTACTTATAGTTACTCTTGGCACAGTTATAGGTAAATATCACTTTACTTTTTTCATTATTAATCCTTTGGTAATAGAATGGTCCAGTTCAAGGATGCTTTTTAAGTTCCCCCATCTGTTAATAATAATGAAGTTCCCAAACTCTAGCTAACTCTATATTGCATGTAATAATTTTTGAATTATCAATTATAATTTATTTAATAACATATCTACTAATAGTGGAATACAATAGCATATAAGTTTCCATTGTTAAATACATTTTTATTATTTCCATCACTGTATAAAACAGGCTTATGACACATGTAATGGTTGTCTATATGACCAGCTGTCTTGACAACATTTGTTCCACATGCATTTATTGTTTCACTAATTCCTTTTCTTGACATATTTTTTACATCAAAATGTTAGCAGTATACAAAATGGGCTATGGTCCTGGGATCAAGTGTAGAACTTCACTAGACACTGTGCTGAACTTTTGTATTTCACTGAGCAGTATGCATAGTGCCATCTTGTGGCCATCTTGGCACTATAACTTACAAAGACATGCAGGCTCTTTACTATAAGCTCCCTGGTGTCTATACAAATTTTAACACTTGAACATTGAGTTTTCAAGAACAAATGCTGTGTACATGAAATGAATGCTGAACTATGGTTTAAGGCTATCACCAGAAACATGAAAAGAGCACTCCTTTATGTAAAGACTAGGTGTGGTAAAAAAATGATGTGGTTTTATTTATTTATTTCTTTACTGTTTGCTCAATTTATATTGAAAAGTACACAATGTACTTGCAGACACTGTGTTCCTTAAAGTATTTAAACAATTTAAGATATTCCTTGAGGTGACCGATAGTTTGATAGCAAACTTCCAGGTGTTACTATTTTTCTTCTTTGAATGAACTTTAGCTTAAGTGCTACATTTCTGCCAAGCCTTGCCAAAAATAACGCTGTTTAAGGTGAATCAAAATCTTGAGATTTTGATCCTTTTTTAACCAAACCAGTGCTGACCTTATGTTAATGTCTTTGATGTTTCTGAGACATCCTGCTTCTTCTTTGTTCATACCTACTAGTTATGTAATAAATGTGAGGAGGCTTTGGCCTTCTTTCATAAGGACAGATACCTTTCAATTTGCCGTCTATCAAGTAATGCCCTTTAAGTAAGAGCAAAGCTCCCCATTACATAACATAGACAGAGATACAGAGAAATGTATTCATATTCATACTCACGTAAGGATACACACACACAAAACTTATTGTGTAAGTTTATTGTTATTTTATGTCATTACACTTGTTCTAGTTAGGCTATTATGTTTAGTAAAAATTAATGCCAACGGAAATAGTTATTTTGAACATGTAGACAGAGACAGTAGATTAATTATCCATTTCAAGGAAATTAATGCTGCTATGTGGGTTTGCTTTCTTCTTTCTTCAAATTAGATAACAGTGTCACATAATTCTTCACAAGGAAAGATGACCTGTTTACAGCATCCCGAGGATGCCACTGTCAAATCATCCAAACCTGCAATGCATATCAGGTTTATCAGTAATCAATAGAGAAAGGTCTTCTTCTTTAAGAGTGGCATTTTCTAGGCCACAGTTCACTGCAAAATTTTTCTTTGCAATGAAAAAGCATTGCTCTGAAATAATAAGACATGTTCCTTGTGTTTTGCAATTAGGTTTGCTTAAATACGCATTCCTGGTGTGGTTGCATTTAGTTAGTGCATTAATGTATTCAAATTTTTATCAGGGTAACAGAGTTAGTCATCAAGGCAGTGAACTAGCACTTTTTTAGAATTTGGAAAAAACAACGAAAATCCACACAGATATTGGAAAATACTGGCAGAATTGGCAGTTTAAGAGTTAATTCATGAACTTGGAACTGTGAGACAGCTATCTTCACCAGTGAGCCAGTAATTAATGTGCTGGCTGCCATTAATAGTATTGCCATATGAATAAGTACTTCTCTACAATTTTAATCAGATACTATGTACTACTATCTCAAAATGGGGTCTATATCACATTATCAAAATTCCAAAATGTCGAACACCATAAGCTCGACCTTGGAATCTCGAAATGTGATATACTCGAATGCTTAGAACAGCGAATTTTTTCCAAGGGAAAAAAATAGCTGTTTTTAGAATACACACACACAGCACAAGCACACCAAAATACATAATCCACACATACACACTTCACAGAACCCTACACTAAACCATCCATACACTACTAACTATCCACTTACCTTAACCCAACCCTAACCCTAAGGTCCCTAACCAATGCACACTCACCTTACCCGCTCCCTAACCCTAAGGACCCTAACTATCGCACACTCACCTTACCCGCTCCCTATCCCTAAGGTCCCTAACTATCACACACTCACCTTACCTCGATCCATTCGCACACTTACCTTAACCCGGTCCGTCACCTTCACACCACAGTCGGGGAAATAACGACGCTGCAGAAAGGACCCACCGAATACTTTCCCTAGGAAAATATTCGGTGTTCTGCAGCTTCACTATTTCAAGCATTCGCTGAATAGGAGTCGATATTATAACATTAGAAGATTTAAGACTTTGATGTTATAATATAGAACCCTCAAAATGTACTATTCTATTGTATTGATCAATCATTCTGTCACACAGGTTGCTTATATTAAGTTCAATGCTTCTGAGATATCCCTAACTGCATCTCACTGCTGTTCTGCTGAATGTTACCATGACTACTGTTTAAAGTGTCATATCTGTGTTGTGGGCCACTCTAGAATGTTTACTTTTATTGAGAGCTGGATGTACTAATTTCCTTGGGTGCTACTATTGCAAGGCTTTAATTCATGTACACTTTTGGTTTTAGCCTGAGCTTCTTTTCCCTGTATGCTACACAGCAGTAGACTATACGCAATGTGTTTTTCTTATATACATCTGCCTTTAGAGTACAGTTATTGAGGTACTCTGTACTTGTACTTGTTCTGATGGATTGCATTTATATGTTAGACTTTGTAGCGAATGACAGACCTGCAGATTACACTCAGATATAACATTCTGCTGAGAACTCTACCATAGGAAACCCTACATAGTTGTTTTGCCAGTGGTCTGTATGTCCACTGTATTGACCTACACTGATTTACTTTGAAGGCTGTAGCAGCACTGAA